>NC_056729.1:100553562-100556570 GCF_019279795.1 Protopterus annectens
GATGGTTGTCCGTGTACAGCAGGCAGTTGCTACACTGTCACAGAATGCCCATATCAACCAGACTGGCAGGAGAAACTGTAGGAAATTGTCAATCATATTTGTCAGAATCTGAGAGAGAAAGGCCAGGGAAACCTAAGGTGTGGGTCTAAAGGCCAAGTGCTTAAACCAAAACTAGGAGCTTAGAATAACACTTAATGTAGACAGGCTATAAACAAGCAGTAATAAATGCAACAGAAAAGATGCAGTTGAACACTTTTAAAGAACAGGCAGCAGTTAGGAAAAAGCAAAGCAAGATGAAGTAACAGACTAGTAGGAAGAAACACAATTTAGAAAAATATAAGCTGCTGAATAAAGTGTCATTTTATGTTTACTCGGGTAGTGCACTGATCTCAGTGGACCTTTTGCAGGCACAGCCTAGTTGGATGTAGTCGCATAAGAAATGAATAAAACATTATGCTAGGATTTGCTAAAAATATATACATACATACATACAGATTCAAGAATATGCTACAGCATTTCTCTCACACACACACACACACACGGATGTCCTTCATTTCATCTAAAAGGCAAAATATCAAAAAGCAACTTAACTTACTTTATCTAAAACAGCAAAACTCAGTTTTCCCATGAGGAAGGCTCTGCACCAAACATCCTAGCTTATTATAACAGCAGTGTAGTTGCACTACACTGGAGGAAAGGGAAAAAAAACAGTAGTGCACCACCAATTTGCAAAGTTCAGCACACTATAGTAAAGCAATCTACAATATTACTTTTAAATCTTTAAAGGGCAACAATAGGATTGTGAAATCAAATGCTTACCATCTCTGTCCTTTTTTTCCCTATTTACAGTCCCCGTTATGAATAAACAACACTACAGCATATAAAATATTTTAAATCGACTGTTTCTCTCCACTAGAACAGTACCTTACTGTATTATGGTGGTTTCACTTTCAAAAAAACTTTTATCCCACCCTGGAAAAGCTTGCTGCAGTCTTCAGTTCATTGATATCATCAAGGCCAATGGATACAGGTAGCGTTCTAGCCAATTCCCTTCCCTAACTGACATCACCATGACTGTCCTAAAAACCCACCCATGCTGTGATGTCACAGCTCCCTGGTCCTTCTCCTACCCATACAGAAAGTAAAAGCTAGAACAAGGAAACAGTACATAAGTCAAGTCTCCTGGTGTGAGCTGTCAATCACAGCAGGTAACAGATCAAATTATCCGTAGCACAGCTAGGGAAGTTAGTTATAAAGGGAGTTGGGAGATGAGTCAAAGCAGTACAATTCAGGCTTCACAAAATACTGCAATTTATCCATTCTAAAAAGAAGCAGCAGTAAAAAGCATTTTGAAAGTCTGCTCTGCTTCATTTGCACTGTTTGTGTTTTAAGTAGTCCCTGAACAGCATGAAATGTTACTTAAAACTGACTGAAAAACAGTAGTGTATGCATGTAAAATCAATGCAGTGATGGGAACTTTAGGAAGAAAGAGTCCTGCATGGTATAATTTTTTTGCAGACAAGCACTACATTGTTGGATACCTAAAGGCAGACTCAACAATCAGGATCCTTTCAAGATGCTAGACCCCGTGTGGTCAGACTCAGAAATTACATATAAAAAATTTTCAAAAACTGTAAATAGTCCCAGAGTGGTACGAAAATGTAGGAAACATCAGCTATGGTGAACTAAACATATTTCTTGAGTCTGTGGGTGCAGTTCTCCTTTAAGAAAATTCATACCAGTGATCAAAAAGTCATAAACTTTCCTTATTATCAAAGTTGTAATTGGTAAAATGTATTGAGGAATATGGTTAAATAAAATATGATTAAATTACTTTTTTCAACGAATTGTCATTAGATGAAGTGATGGACAAGTTGTATGTCACCCGTGTGTATATATGGTTATTCATCACTGTGTGAAATAGACATGTGTTTGACTGTATTCAAATAGAGAAAAGTATCAAAAACCTGCAGTGCTTTGTCAAATGCAGGAAGTTTGAGAGTATGTCATTACAGTAAGTGGGGAATTGGGGTAACTGTGTGTGTTTGCAAGCTAGTGTTAGAGTGAAGGCCAGGTGTGTGGACAGTTTTATTGGTGTGTGTTTCACGTTACATGTATCTTGTGTCCAAGACAGATCACAGTTATGGTCCGCAGAGTTTCACTTGACACTCCAGTGGCAATTCCTGAGGTTTACTGCAGGAGGTTCTCACTACTTGTTGACCCATCCTCATTTTTTTCTCTCTACTGCGCCCAGTTTATTTACCAGTTGCTTAACTTCAGCGATTGCACACCTGATAACATGATGCATTCATGTCTGCCTTTTCCTGGCAGACTGCCTAATTCAGGACAACTTGAAAGAGGATCCCTCACCTACACTTTGTGCATAGTCAGCTTCAGGGTCTCTCTTACCCAGAAGCATCTCCTTTCTGGAGGACAGGCCTCTTCTCCCACATTATTTCTTCCACCAGATTTCTTAGAGAATCATCTAGCTCTCAAGAGTTTTCTTAAAGCACTAGAGTGCAACTGCATTGATGGCTTTCTTAGGTCATGCTTCACGTAAGGTGAGTTTAGTGGTTCCTCAAGAATGTTTGAAAACAACCCAGTCATCCTTTTAAACAGAACATCTTTCATTCCAACTACCAAGAAGAAAATTATATGCTGTATAGACTAGGCCAGATGTGGTCTGGACCTGTTTATCATTTCTTCTTGTCCAGTGCCTATCAATATGTGCAGGTGTGCATAGGAAGCTGGCATGGGGAACCTCACAGTGAAGGCAAAATGGACTAACAGATTCAGGAAGAAGCACATAAATGTGAAAGAAGTAATGGTCATCTTTAAATACTCCATCTTCATATCAGTGTTACACCAGGTACCCTGCAGATTGTGAGAGGCAGTAGCATCATAATGTGGTATAACAACAAGCAGCCACTTGTATTCTTTTTGCATGCAAGTTTTGGCACCTTGTTTTTTGCAGTAAGACCTTCATCTCCAGGAACTTTTAAGACCTT
>NC_056729.1:100557070-100629283 GCF_019279795.1 Protopterus annectens
TCTTAACTCTCTCTTGCTGTATGTCTGCATCACTAACTTTCTGGCTGCTATTTTCCTAACTGAAACTAACATTCTATTTTGCATGTACTATAACAGTCAATGTCACACATTGCAGCATCTACATCATGTATGATGAAAGTGACTATTATCGTCTGTAATGTTTTAACTGTATAGAATTGTCTAGATGTGTAGTAATATATTACAGCATCTTGTAGCAGTTTGTTCTTTCAACTTATTTTTGTATAGTATTTCTAATGTAATCTTTATTATATTGGATTATACTGTATTTGCATTGTACTGTATGTGGAGCCTTTCTCCCCAGGCCTCTGCTGAAAACGGGTTCTGTACACCTAGTCAGACCACCCCGGTAAATAAATGTCAAATAAATAAATAAATAAAATTTAACTGAGTGAAATAATTAAGTTGTTTAATCTTTAGTAATAATATTATGCACTCATTTCTATACATAAAATTCCATGCAGCGGTCCCTTAATTAATCATTATAATCCAAATAAAACTGTCCAGGATGATCAATTCATCATCTACTCCACCCTCTGTAAAAACATAATCAATGCTTAAATTACGTTTCCACATGAACGTGGTTTCTATTACACTCTATGTTGTTTTAGATTATTGTCTGCATACCTCTCAGCTCCCCCTGATTTTACCACCAAGTTTTGCTACATTAAAACTTTTTTGAGATGCTTGAAAAAAAGGGTTTACTTATATGAACCAATGGCAAATATACGGGATGCTAGTTCTTTAGAAAGCACACGTTAAAGCAAATGACGTATGTATTCTCAGTATGCATCTATAACATTTGATTCTGATGCATAAATCATAATATTGGACAAAGCCAAAAAATAACGGGATGAAGGTCTCATATCAGTGGCAAATGTTAAATATTATTCTTATTCACTTTTAAAAGTTAATGAAACAGCACATAAAAGAAACATGTCGCTTGTATGTGTCTGACAAACTATCGCACTATCCGTTTGGAAACATTTCACTCCTGGCTGTGTTAACATGTAAGTACTGAGAATGCTAACAACGGATACCGGTATTAAAAGAATAAAAATTGCTTGCAGGAGATCACCAGCTTCTTGCTACAGCAGGTCATATTAAGATCCTTCAACAAAATAGATGCACCTAGCAACTACAGTGAGCAAAATAGTTCCCACAGGTGCTCAAATTTGTCTTTCTATTGGCTGTAATAACCATGTCAAAACTATCTGATGCTGCATCATGCATATGAAATTAGCAGGGGCGTTGTTGCCAGGGTGAAAAAAACTGAGGGGGGCAGTTTGTGGGTGGTCCTTGGGCAACACCAGAGTAAACAGAGAGGAAAAACAAAGGGCATTATTACTGAGCCACTGCGGCGCCCCTATGAACTGTACAGCTCTGCGGGAATGCCACAGGCTTCAAGATAGATGAAAGTATGGGAGTTGTAAGTATGGTCAATGGAAAAAAAACAGTCAAAATTGTTATTTTTTGTAGCACTGTGTATGGTCTATGGTACAATAGTCAAACAATAAGGAAGAAAAAAGTTTTTTGAAGTGAAGAAACTTCTGAGGAAGCATGTAGAGGTCCTTTAAATCTGAAATGCTGAATTCTGCTTTAGACAGAGAGGGAATGTTTGGACCATCTGCTGCAGAGTTCCTTAAGAAGTGTGATGAAAGAGGTAAGATGATTCATGGAATTTCACAGATTTTTTAGCCTTCCTTCTCTGACTTTTTAAGGGGTTTAATGCTACCTCTGTAACTTTTTACAAAAAGCAAAATAAGCAGATTCAGGAAGCTGCTGTTAAGCAGCCTTTTAAAAGTAATGTCAGGAAGGCTGCAAGAAGAAAGGAGAAACTCTCCAGAATAAAGGACAGTCAAACAAGTCTAAAGGTTACTCTTCCTGTTGTCTAATTATGCTAGGAATAAATGGGGACAGTAATGAATGTCTTAGTAGGAGAGCAATGGGGTAGATTACCAACGGGCAGGATGACCAAAAGGAAAAAGTGTATAGCTACGGCATTGAATTTAATTAAACAGATTCTGATAGATATGCGGCACTCCCTGATTCTCCCCCAAACTCTCTGCACTGTCTGAAAATGATAGGAAGAAAGGAGCGGTCATAATGGGCCAATAGGAGAAAAACTGGCTAGATTGTCTCAGGACAGGACATGATGAAAGAAAAATCCTTATATAGCTTTACTATTTACTTAAGCAAATATAGCTGCCTAACTTCTGCATTCTATTAATATTTTTCACTCCAGGCTGTCACTTCACAATTTAAAATCCAGAATAAACTGTTTCTCTGTAGACTAGAAAGGGAACTTCACTATACAGAACTGCATACTAATCTGTGGCACTATTCTGAGCAGCTGCAAAGTATCTGTTATCTTTTGTATTTGCTTTCTGCTGGCAGTACCTAGTACTACATAATTGCTCTACTCTATGACAATGTCACTAAAAAGGAGTGCAATGCTAGAGCAGAGCTAATTCTTAGTGGTAGCACATAGTCATCTGTAGTGATCTGATACCATTCTGACCTAGCATAATGCAAGTCATATAGGGAAGATTACTTATCTGAAAGCTGTGTTCATATCTTATTGTATCTTCTTCTCAAGAATACCACAAATGGCAAGGTAAAAGTGTTCTCTTATAGCTATAATATCAATGGAGAAAATAAGACAGTTCATGACATTACTGTGGCCCACAGCAACAAAGATGGAGCTGATTAATGGCGGTGCATCTTTTGCCTTACAGCTGTGAGTTTCCACAGTGGTACCTTGTTATGTTCCCTGTAGCAATGCCGTTACTGATGGTTAAAGTATCTGTCTAAGAACTATGCAACTTCCTTTGGTAGCATATAGTGCTGGGAAGTACTTTGGTAAAAGCAATGCCACTGGTGAAGTAGCAGTGTCTCCTTATGAAATGTTACTACACAATTCTAACCTGCAGCACTGTCACAGATGGGATGTAGAACACTTGTATTAGAGTTCTTCTGTACTCTCTTCTTGGCATATATTGCTTTTTGCTACTCTTTTAAAACACAACACTGCCACTAATGAGGGGAGTAATATCTACATGACAGCTGTGGTAGTCAGAATTGGTGACATGAATTGCTATGCCACAATTTGGGTTCTGCTACTCTCTAATAATAACATATTGTCCTTTGGCACATTTCTTTTCAATGTCAGTGCCATAAAAGAGATGGCAGATGCTTTGAAAAATCATTTTGCTCCTGACATGCATTTTTAAATGTATGGATTTATGAAAATGCATAACAAAGTACTATGGTGATTGAAAGTATTCTGGCTCTGTTCAGTTATATGGTACTGTAACAGTGAGAGTAAAAGTTTTTTTCTTGTAGCCATACTACTGATTTATGGCAACATGTACTACTCTGGCACCAATCTGGTCTTTGCTGGAGCAGTTGTCTGTCAGATGTGTTATTCTGTGGTGATAAAAAGTAGTGTCCAACAGATGTAATAGCGCCTGATGGCAGAATGTCTTGACCTAATAGGTTTTGATATATCAGTCACCATCCAGTCAACATTAACTTGTTAATGAATCAGACATTTTTCCTATGGTTACATCAGTTTCTGAGGTGGCTTGTCTAGCTAAAAAAAACTAACATGATAAAGAAATCCAGTTACAAGATAAAATAATTCTCTTCTGTGGGGCCCATCCTATTTGGGCTGCAGGCTCAGGATTACTTGAGGCAAGCATTTTCTTTTATAACCAACATTGCAAGGGCTATGCATTGCTTTTAGTCTCAGCAGAGGTGGAGAAACTACATCTACACCTTTCTTTTTCATCAGAACTCTTTGATGACATAATTCATCCTTAAGAAGAATAAAGAGACCTGTATTGTAGGACAAGACCCATTCCAAGAAAATGAGTAAGGGAGAAAATATCACTCTACCAACCTCAGTGTAACAACCAGAACTAGGAGAGCATCTGACATCTACCATAGCTATCAGACTGTCACCACAGACATGTAGGTGTTTTAGTTATGTAGGTCAGGGGACCTCACTCCTTTTCCATTTTCTCCTAGGAAGACTTCCTATATGTATTGAACATTTGTATGTGTAGGTCTTAGCTAGAAGTCACAGAATTATTCAGGTCAGATATGCTAGAACCATTCACTCTTAGATTGGGAAAATGATGTAAGTTACAACACTTTTCTCTTTTCAATAAACTCAAGAGAATTCAGTCTCATAGTAATAAGCAAATAAATGTTTGAACTTGCAAAAAATCTTCCCTTTTCATTAACAGGAGACTTGCTGCCTTCACTGAATTTGAAAGATACTTACTTACCTGGAAAAGGCCATCAGGCCAAGTCACAAGAAACACAAACAAAACATTTTCTCCTTTCTACATTGTATTACCATTATAGAGCAGTTTCTTCTAAAGGGCAATGCTATTATGGTACTAACAAAGTGATCATCAGCAGCAGTAGTATAATTTGTTCACAGTAGATTTAAATTAGTAGCTTGTTGCAGCACATTCTTTAAATGTGCTTCAGAATCACAAAAGGAGTGTCCTGTATGCCCTGTTGTCCTCAGCAAAGCTAATAAGCAGAAAACTTTACACTTTTGAACAACGTTTAAGTATTGAAAGGTACTGCGGGAAACAATAAAGGGCAAAGCTTTGCTTTTTACTGTGGGATGTAAGAACTTTTATAAGTCTTTGTACTAATAGGTGAAGGGTTGTATGAGTTTGAGGGGCAATGGACACTCCAATATTGAATAACTTGGCAGAGTACCTCCAAAATAGCTTTTATTAAAAAACAGCTCAAATTTCTTTGTGTGATCAGCTGCTATGTTGTAACTGGTAGCACTGCAGGCCATACATTTCAGGTGTTTGCCTGCCTGCAAATTCACCTAACAAAATGCGGGTGATTCAGATTCTGTTGTGAGCCCTGTGCAACATCACTATCAGCTGCAGCCAATCACTTCTTGATGTATCAAATGAATACAGAGGTAATACAGTTATGAAACTACACAGTTAGCAGCAGACTTCAACTTCAGCAGTTCCTGTGATAATATTACTCAGCTAGTAAGAATGTTGAAATGTAGCACTGGGAAATTATAGATTCATATGTTCATAGGTGTTTACTAGGCTAACGACCACAAGGACTTTTTTGATCCTAGCCATGCATCCCAAATCTCTGACAAGTTCTGATATCCCTGATAAGTGTAAGCATGGGCCTGGGAGATGAACCATTTACAAGTCACCTCTGTCCATTAGTGACATAGGTGCCAAATCAGGGATGAATTTCCAGTTTCCCATTCAATCGTTCAAGTTGCACTTAAATTGGCTTAGGGAGGAACTCTGCTTCACATGGATGGGGAGCCAGTTCCATAGACAAGGTATTCTCTGGGATACATACTTTTCTCTCCAGTAGGTCCTATTTATATCACAGGCAAGGTTCAAGTCTTTAGAATGGGTAACTCTGGTGCTGTCTGTTTTGTGGATAAGCAGGAGGTCCATCAGAGTGGGGTCTGACAATGCCGTGTATGCCCAGGCATAGATCTCCCTCAAAAGCCTGTAGGAGTCAGAATATAGGGATAGGGTCTTGAGGCAGTCTGCACAGGAAATATTACTTGTGCCCTGTATTCTTTTAGTGAGAAACCTCAGTGGATGTTCCAATTGTTGGATATGCCTGTTAGGTACATACCAAAGGGGGCATTGTACTCAATGATAGGTCTGATGAATGCCAAATACAGTGGAACAATGACTTCCTTGGACTTAGATGCCATAACTTTGGTTATAAGTTGCACAATATAGAATGATTTCCACCCACTGTAGACATGTGATGATCAAATACTAGATTACTACCTATGTGCATCCCTAAGTTCCTGACTACTGGGTCAACTCTAAGGGGTGTGTTGTCACTATGATAGTTACCAGAGATGGATAACTTCCCAAAGCATACTATTATGCATTTCTTGGCATTTAGTTTTAGTCCATGGCTCTGACACCAGTTGTTTGTTTGTGTCAGCCCCTCAGCCCCTACTGGAGACCATCTATATCCGTGTGAGATTTAATGACAGCTTCTAATTTGAAATCATCTGCACATTTAGTCAGCCAGAGACCACTGACACTGGCCTTGACTTCTGAGAAGTAAATGCCAAAAAAGGAGCAATCCAAGGACTAATCTCTGAGGGACTCCACTTGTGACTGGCCTCTTTGTAGAGGTGGACTCCCCAATTCTAACTTTCTGGGTCCTGTCTGTGAGCCAGCTGGCTCTCCACTGGATGACATACGGGTTTGTACCTAACCTGTAGAGTTTGTCAACAATACTCGAGTGGGGTATTGTGTCAAATCCCTTGGCCAGGTCAAGGTAGGCAGTGTGAAAGACTTTGCCCTCATCCATTGCTTTGGTGACCTTCTAGAAGTCCACCAGGTTGAGTAGGCATGATCTGCCCTTGACAAAACCAAACTGGGTTGGGTCCAGTATCTGGAGGTTTACTATATCTCAGTTGATCATCTCCATGATAATTCTTTCCATGGCTTTACATATAAGACTAGTGAGACTTATGGGTCTGTAGTTTCTAGGCTCTGTAGATGGCCCACCTTTGTGCAGAGGGGTGATTATTGCCTTTCTCCATTCATGAGGCATGAAGCCTGTTTGGAGGCTACAATTAAATAGTAATTCCAGTGGCCCTGATAGGTCATGTTTCATGCTATTTCTGCTGTTTGTCAATGGCAAGTTGATTGATAGAAGGTCACTCTTGTAATAGGTTCATAGGTTCATACTAGGCTATCTGCCCGAGGGCATTTATAAGCCTAGCCCATAGTTTTGTGGCTTACACCACCCCTTTAGTTTGGAGAAACTATGCCCATTATTTTGCTGTGCCTCTGTCGAGCAGTGATAGGTTCATAGGTTCAATGGCAGTTAGACTCACAAAAGAATGACATGATGATTGCTGCATTTCTCTTACTTTCTCCCTCTTCTCAGGGTTTATGTAGTATCAGAATTATTATACGCACCCAAACTGTCAGGCAGCTCAAGCCGAGTTGACTGAAAGACAAGTATAGGTGTGAAGCCCTTCAGAGCTTTACTGCCACCAAAGAGTACACTCCTTTGAGGCTTTCGAGGATTGACTATTGGCTTGTGCCTTCCTTTGCTGTGAGGATAAATTCCCTTTGGGGGGACTTCATTTTCTTTATTTTGTTAATGTTTTATTACTTTCCTCTTCAGGTGTTGTGCTTTAAAGGACTGTCTTGAGACTGTAACATACTTTCAAAAAGAGTGCTTGTTTTTTCTGTCAGTTTAAAAGTGGTGTATAGTAAGTGTAAACATTTTTTTCTGTGAAGAAATTGTGTATATTATACTTTTGGGAGGCTGGCATAGAGTTTTAAAGTGTGTTTATCTGTGTTTTTTTTCTGTCAAAAAAGTAACATGTGTGGACTGGTAGTATTTATTGGCAATCACTCCTTGTCTTCCCTGGGAAAGAAGCACAATTTTCAGCTTGACCATGGAACAAACTACCAGTCCCATGGTTGATTCTTCTTCCAACCACAAAAAAGAAAAAAAATAAGCAAACAGACTTTATCACCACAGCATGCTAGCAATTTGCCTCAGCTGCAGGTCGGTGGATCTGCTGTGGCCATTTGTTGTATCTCAGACCACTCATCTTTTGCCCTGGACCCCTCTTGTGTAGCACCTGCAGCCACTATGGACCAGGGTTTAGTCAGGTCTTCTGTGGCTGTTGGTGTCCTTTCAGTGATCAAGGGAGAGCCATTCTTGTCAGTGTTGGGAGAGGGAACAGGGAAGGTTTCCCTGTTGTGTTACAATGATGTGCCTATCTCTGGAGAAGCTGCTACTGCCATTAGCAACATGGTAACATGGACCCCAGAGGAGAGCTTAGTTTCTGATTCTCCCTGTGGGGGGTTCTCTTTCTCTGAGACTAGTCCTAGAATGTGCCAGTGTTTTCAGTGGAAGAACACTGAGGTTTCTTAGTCCCTCAGAAAATACTGAATTCTTAGAGGAGGATTTTCCAGATTCTACACCCATTCCTCATATTCTTTCTGCTTTAGAGGATGTGTGAATTACTCCCTGAAATTTTCCTGATAGTCAATTAGCTTTTCCTAAAAAGGCAAACAGAATGTATAAAGTTACTCAATCTTTTAATTTTTTATGCACCGTTCCCAAACCTGACCCCAAAAGCTATAGCTCTAGTTGATCCCAGTGCTGCTAAATACCTAGTCAATTCCAATCCTACTCTTTCTGCTAAGGATGGGAACATTATTGATAGGTATGGGGTAAAGTATATACTTCTGCAACTTTGATTTTCAGAAAATTGAATTGCCAGGGTCATATGTTAAAGTTTGGTATAACAAATTGCAAAAGCCATCTCCGTCCATCCCCTTGCTTCTTGGTGTGTTTTATACCCATGTGTGGAAGTTTGTTTTTTGTTGTACCTAGCATTGTCCTTTCAGAGATCATCCTCCTTCTGTCTGTTGGCAGAAACGCTCAGAAGAGTTTTGCACCCAAACTTGTGTTTTAGTCAGCTCAGCTCAAGCTGCCTGACAGTTTGGGCACATGGAAAGTGCCCTGAAGCTTTGGAAGCTGGCTATATCCTTGGCAGGATATAACCTATACAGCTAAGTTTACTGCAGCAGTGATCATTCAAATATCTTTTATTATGGTAAGTTTACTTACACAACTGTACTTTCCTAATGCAAGCACAGGAGATTGTCACAAACTTATAAATGATGAAATATGTGTTATGCAATTATCTTAATTGTCCTGTTGGCACTATGGTGTATTATGAGTAACATAGCATAATGTATGCTTTCCATTTTTTCTAAAAGAGTAATATATTTGGCCTCTAGCCTGACAGAAAGTTGGGAACATCAATTAAATTGTTAGTGCAAACTTTGGATAAAATAACTTGGGTGACAGCTTGCATTCTGGATAACAGTTTGTCTCAGCTTGAATTATTAACCTGTTTTTAGAAGACAGTATATACAAGTTCTCCATTACACATTACTTCTAATTTCCCCCTTCCCAGCAGACTGTATGGTCTTAGTACATTTTTAGTACATTTTCCCGAATGCTCTTCTATTTTAATTAAACTACAATGACAGATGTGTGATCACCTTAACTTTTAGTGAAATACAGAGAGAGTCTTGATACTCGGTAAATGGCATAGATTGTTTTATTCCACTAATGCATGAGTCCACCTGCAGCAGTACACTAGCAGAATTCTTCTCTTTTGTTGTAGGGATCTCAACTGATACAAAAGCATTGCTTTTGTTTTTACTTTATGTTTGAATTTCTGCTTTATATTCAGTGGAAGCAGCTGCATTGCAGTGCTGTTTTGTATCCTAATCAAGAAGCACTCGACTGTCTGAATCCATGCGTTTCTAATGCAGAGAAGAAATGGAAATGCTCAAATGAGAATTTAGCTTGCTAAGTAGCCTGAAAACATGTACAGCTTCAATAACAGTTTGCTAGATTTTTAATGAACTAGCAAAAAGTGCTTTTGTTTTCTTTTGGTTTAGTGTTTTTTGTGCTTTTACCTTTCACCAAATGTGTCAAGCAGTTTATTTGCTTCATTATGTTTAATATAATGCACAAGTATGGTACATCTATGTTTTGTCTTATTTTCATGGACAAAATTTGTACGTTAAGATAGTGATAAGAAGTGTTTTGTTTTATTATATAATATGTAACATTCAGCACTCAAGGCTTTTGCAAGTATGGCAAGTGCAAAGGCCCAAAATCTTCTAAGTCAGACACAAGAAATGGCCAGCACTCCTATGAGAGGTTCATATAGTTGTTTAATGCATAAAAATATACATATTAGTGTAAAAAAATACACTAAAACAAGAGAACCATTGTTCTCCTCTCATAGGACTGCTGGCCAATTTTTGTAGTTGATAATATGTAACATAACGTAACATAAATCTTGATTATGGTATGTTCTAAGCGGCTGCCAGTGTGGCTTAGTGGGTAAGCTTTCAAGATAAAAATAAACCTACATCCTACACTTCAGGTATTTGAACCTGTACTTATGTTGATCAGTTTTGAGCAACACACTTAACTGGGCCAAAGCTCCTGAGTAAAACTTAAAACTAACTGTGTGGCTATTTCCTTGTTAACAGAGAAAATATAACTTTAGTTTCTGTCATGTTACTTTTTCAAGGGGGACTATGTAGCACAGAAAATTAAATTAATAAGAGAGTAGAACACAATTAAAGGCACAAGGTGGCCAAGTCCGCCTTTCACAGATAGTTGTGTCTACCTAAATAAACTTGTGGCAGACCTAGTAGCTTGGTATAATTGTGCTGATATTTCATCTTCAAGGAGTGGTCACCCCATATCATTACTGGTCATGACCACATGATCTCTAGAGTTCGTACCAACATTTTCATATACCCAGCACCCATAGTTATACTGCACAGCACTACAAGTACTCGAGTCCCAAGCACTCGAAAACCACTGTTTCAAAGCCAGGGAGTCAAGCACCTTGAAGCTCAACCTGAATATGAGTTTGGGCAAGTACCTTTGAGGAGTGAGAGGAAGGTGTTTTTTTGTTTAGAAAACCGGAGGGGAGTTTTAGGTTTCTAGAGCAGGAAGGGGGTATTAGAATTAGATAGTAGTAGGAGGTTTTAGGATTAGGGAGCAAAAAGTAGGGTTTAGAGTTAGAGAGTGTGATGGGGATCTTAGGTTTAGGGAGCAGGAGGGAAGTCACTAAATAATGATAGGGAATGTGAAGGGAGATTTAGGGTTGGGTTCTGGGACTGATTCAGTGGGGGTTCAAGCACTTGCCTATTCCAGCAAGTGGCAATGAGCAAGTGCATTATGAACACATAGCACACAAGCACTTGTAGTAGACCCATGACATGATGCCCAGATACAATAAAATTATTTAATGACTTTAAGTGAAAATTCAGACTACTTTAGAAACAGCAGCAGTAGTAAAACCAGTGTTATTGGATCAGTAGCAAAAAAATATCTTCCAGATGTGACCTTGTAGAGTAACTGAGTTAAAAAGGAGTCAGGGGAGGCTCTCCCAAAAATTGCTGTACTACAGGCAGAATGTTCATCTTCAACAACAGACTAAGATTTTTTTCTTAATATGAGAATAACAAGAAAAATATAAAGAAATAAGTCAAAGC
Organism: Protopterus annectens; assembly: GCF_019279795.1. Lineage (NCBI taxonomy): Eukaryota > Metazoa > Chordata > Ceratodontiformes > Protopteridae > Protopterus > Protopterus annectens. The sequence goes on from NC_056729.1 coordinate 100,568,203, forward strand.
CTAGTACTTTTAAACAGTAGAGAAACTAACCAATTTGAAAGAAGAAGTGTCTAAACCAGGTATTAAATGAGATGAGAAAGTTAAAAAGCTTCTTCAGTTTCTGCCTGTAATCATATGATCATAGGAGTTGAGTTACAAGGCAATTGAGACATGTATTCAATTGCAGTGGTGGTGCTGCGGTAGCGTTGTCACCTCTCAGTAAGACGTTGTCCTGTTCGATTCTCAGCTAAAGTGTCTTCTGTGTGGAGACATGCGTGAATGGGTGTACCTTCGTTGAAGGTTGTGCGTCAGAGCTGGCAAATCGACATGTAAAAATCTACTGCCAATCATTGGCGGACTGGAGTTTCCGCTGTGGCGACCCCTAACCAGGAAAAGCTGAAAGACACAACAACATTCTTTTTCACCTTCGTAGTACCCACCCTCAGGCCTTGCTCTGTTTTCATGGAGGCCCAGGCCAGTCATACCAGGAGTGAATTTATGAATACCCAGTACCCATCCAGAAAGCATATTCAAAGTTCCCACTAGAACTGTTAACAAAGTGAAAAAAACTATTGCTAATGTCTTGCACCTAGAAGTATAAATTCAGAACCCCATTGTCTTCCTGGTTCCTTTCTAAGCCATACCCTAAAGTAGGTGTCTATATTATTTATATAAAAAGTATCTTAGTCCGGATTCCCCACGTATATCCCACACCTGAAGCAGATCTAGTTCAACAGTTTCCATCCTGCTATTTTTAGCATTTCTTTCTAACAAGCCAAGTAAGGTTTGCAACACAAAGGTAGTACATTTTTAATGCAGTAGCTCGGAAGTAATATTCACTATCTGGAACTCCCAGCAACAGAAGTCTTTTCCAACTTACTTGCAGTTACTTTCCAGCCTAGCTAAAAATCAGTGAACTGTGTCTTTGAGGAAATCAATTTTTTAGGTGTCAGGCTCGGTAATATTTGTTCTCTGTATATATAATCTGTGGAAGAAGTAAAGGGTATGGAAAATGGAACCCTTGATCAGTCTTTAAGCACAGAGTTTTCCATTTTTGGAAGAGAACCACCAACTGCTCTCTTTCAGTTCAGTGCAAAAAATATCTTGTAAAGTGGTATATGTTTCAGAGAGACACATTCCTGAATATTTTAATTCATCCAGTGCCCTCCAAACAGATACTTGTTACTTAATTTCATGGGTGTGTTATACTTAATAACTACTACTTCTGTATTTGATACATTAATCTTATGCCCATAAACCCTACTTAATATATCTAAGGTAGTAAATAGTTTTCCCAAACCACTATAGGTGGAAGAAAGTATCATCTGCAGATAAGGATATTTTAATTCCATTGATCCCCATTTGTATCTCTGCCCCTCATATTATCTAATATATTGGGCTAAAACAGACGATATACCAAAATTAAAAATGGTCATGCCTGATGCTTGCCAGGGGGCACTGGTCTGATAATGTTGCCACTGTCTTTATTTGAACTGTAGCTCCATCATGTTTTCTTTGGTAGGTTCACAAAATAATTTGAAAAAAAAACATTCTGCTTAGAATTTCAGATAAATATAACAAATCAAAAAACGTCAAACATGTACATCTTGTCAGTCTACCAAACACAAATTAGATGTGGGGATCAATTACAGGAGGATATCTCCTTTATCACATGGGAGCAGTGTCTACCAAACAAACACCATGTTATGTTGTCCTATCTCGCCTTCATTCTTACAATGATGGGTTCGGAGCCGATCCTCGGCCCCGACTCGGCTGAATACTTAGCTAAAGATCTCAAACTTGGCTCCCCAGATCTCGTTTGCCGCTTTACGAGGTTGGATGTGCTCATCTTGGCCGTGGCTAAGTTGTCAAACTTTTTTCTATATTACTTGTCAAAACTGAATATTTTTGCTTATATATACTTCTGTTATTTATCGATTTTATTCATTGGCATCTCTTTGCTGTTTTCTAGTTTAATAGAGATAGTTTTTCCCCTCAGGCACGGCTTTTGCCATCGCTTTATAGGCCTTTTGGTATCCCTGTAGGGGTTGTTGTTTGTTATATGTTTGTAAATTACACAACGGCCAGCAAGTACTGTTCCAAAACCATTTTATTGACAAATGCACAAAGGATATAAAAATATATCCTGCTCCAAACCGGTTTCGGTAACCCTTCTTCAGTGGAGCTGAAAAATATGAAAAAGCCAAACACAACATCTGATTCCCTTTTATAATGTCAGTCATCACTTTAAACCAATCAAAATTCAAACATAAGTTCTTAATATTAAATAAACCCAGCACCCATATTGTGAATATACCTCAGTATTATATAAACAAGTATGGGCTTAACACAATGCCCTACATGTATATTTCTCAAATAATATATGTAAACATAAATCAAACATAAAATGAATGTATAAATAAAAATAAAAAATAAAAAATAAAAAATAACAATAAAATGTACAAAAATTTCAGTCACATTGTCAAACTCTAATATAAATATATAGAACAAATTATTTCATAAATAGCAACAATGCTTTATAAATATATCATTGATAAATTGTAATATAATAATCTATGTTATATAAGATCATATTCATCATAATAATACATAGATATATATCACAAGAAATGTATTATAGGTGATCATTAATACCTGGCGGGAATAATGCACCCAAATGTATGATCCAATATTTCTCCTTTTCTGTCAAAATATTATCCCAGCCTTGTTGATGACTCCTATCACCAACAATCCTGTCAATAATAGTGAACTTGAATTTTGCCGTGGGATGTTTCATAGTATGTAGATAAAGGGCATTAGTAGATTTTTTATTTTTAATGTTACTCCTATGTTCCCCAATTCTGATTCTAAGAGGCCTAGAAGTCTTTCCCACATAAAATGCAGAGCATTGACAAATGGCAAGATATATCACCCAACTCATCGAGCAATTACCAAAAAATTTTAAATCATAAACTTTGCTGGTATTGGCACTACTAAAAGATTTAGTTTTGTTGATATCCAAACAGGACGTACAATGTCCACAAGGATAGGTGCCAATCAATTCTTTGCCCATAATGGTGAGCTGTTTATACCTAGCCCCTCCACTGCTATGATGTTTAAAGTGTGAAAACATAGAGCCTAAAGTTTTGCCCTTTCTATAAGAAAATTGGCAACGTGTCCCAAGATGTTGTCTAAGAATGTCATTAGCCATCAAGATATTCCAATTTCTCTCTACCACTCCTCTAATAACTAGATTATTCCTGCCATAGGTAGTGACCAATCTCATGACTTCATCCCCTTTTTTATCTTGTTGATGGTCTTTATATTGTATGAGCTGGTCCCTAGTTTTGTTGTCTGACCTATATTTAGCAGATTTGATATCAAACACAGCATACCCTCTATCATAGAATCTATTCATAAGATCCAAACTGGCTATCTCATAGTCTTCATGACTGGAATTAATTCTTTTGATACGACAGAATTGGGATTTTGGGATGTTGCGGACAGTGTGGCGGGGATGCATGCTCGAGGCATGTAGCAGTGTATTATATTCGGGATATTTCCTATATATTTTAGTACCTAGTGTGTCATCTGGCTTCCTATATACACTGACATCCAAGAATTCAATATTGGACCTACTACTATTAATAGTAAATTCAATGCCCCAAGGGTTACTGTTAAGGTAGTCCACAAATTCTTTAAGATATTCAGCATCCGCCACACCATCCAACAATCATCAAGATATCTGCCAGATATCTATTTCTCTGATGTAAATATTGTGAGATGTATCATAAATTAAGTATTCTTCTAAATGCCATAAATAGATCTGTATATGGGTGCAAAAGATGCACCCATAGCAGTGCCTTGTAACTGCCAATAGCAGTCACCTTGAAAGAAGAATACATTTTTATTCAAAACATGCTCACACATACAGATCAAAAGTGTATTAAATCCAGGCCGATATAAGTTAGATTTCTCAAGCCAATATTGTAATGCTTGAAGACCCGCACAATGGGGAATACTCGTGTATAAGGATTTTACATCCAAAGTACAGAGTAGCCAGTCTGGTTCAAGTTCCATCTCTGCTATGATTTGTAAAAACTGTGTAGTATCTTTAATCCTAGCTCTTACCTGAGTTAACAAAGGTTTTAAATATTCAGTCAAAAACTGAAAGTGGTTCCGTCAAAGAACCATGACCAGACACAATTGGACGGCCAGGTGGGGAAGTCAGGGATTTGTGGATTTTAGGCAATAGATAAAGTATCTGTTTATTAGGATCATTAACTGTCAAATGTTTAACAATAGTATTAGACAAAATACCATTTTCAACTGCACTACTCAGGAACTCATCAATTTCCTTTTTAAAAGTAGTGGTAGGATCAATGTCCATTTTCCTATAACATTTTGGTCTGATAATTGTCTTAATCCTTCCTGTATATAATAATCTATATCCAAAACCACTACTGCCCCACCTTTATCTGCCCTGACAATAACTATGTCATTGTTGTTTTTTAATTCCTCAAGTGCCTGTCTTTCAGTATGCTGAATATTATCTGACAAAATATTGAAGCCATATGGCGGAAAATGTAAATCCCTAAGTACTGCCTGTTGAAAGGCTGTAACATGCATATTAGCAGGAGGTTGAAAGGTAGATTTGAGAAACCTAAATTCAGTAGATCTTTGAGCTGTATTATTTGTCTGATCTGAAAAGAATATCTTAAGGTTTAGACGGCAAAATTCCAAAATATCTTTTACAATTTGATATTGATCACAAAAAAATCCGGGTACAAACCCTAAACCTTTATTCAATATTTTTTCTTGTTCCAATGTTAATTCCACCTTAGACAGATTAAGCACATTTTGAAATGTAGTAGTTACATCTATTTCAGAAGAACTTGCACTATTCCATCCATTGATTCCAAATCTGAACCTATTGCGGTGTTTCCTCCCCCCGCATCGTTTCTTCTTACCCCAAAAGGGGTAGGTATATTACTTCTCTTTTTATAAGGTGAGAGGTCAGAAGTAACCCCCTCACTGTCAGTGGGAGAAGACTCATCACCCGAGGTGCTGGTATATGTCTGTTCTCTATTCTTAAGAATTGGTCTAGGTCGTTTCTTAGTTTTGGCACCACTCCTACCCATAGACATATCTTTAAATCTCACTGATTTCTGAAGCTCAAAGGGACGTCCTCTAGCATAATCATTAACGTCCCTATGAAATTTTTAACTTTCCTCTCTTTCGTCAATTTGTCATACTGGGTCAATTCTTTTGATAAATTGGCAACCAACGTACCATAATTGGTGTTGGATTCAAATTGTTTACAAATACTGCTTAACTCTTTAATCTCAACAATATTTAAGTCTATTGTCCTTTCATAATAATCTGTCAATATTTGTACAAACTTCATGGATCCCTCTTGAACTGCCTCAAACCACTCATTGGTCAGCCTCTCTTCAGATCTGCTGACCATGGGCTTTAACTTAATTCTAAGTCCACGTGGCACTAATTTTTTATGTAAGTAAGCCTTAAATAGGCGTAGATGCCATATATTTGCTCTCAGCCCCTTAAGGGCTTTTTCCAGATTACAAAATGCACATTGGCATCCATCACTAGAGGGAGTGGTCTGTTGATCCATAGAACTGTTGCTTGAGATCGATTCCAGTCCAAAGACCTGGATATCTTCTCTATCAGCACACATACCCTGCAATATACTGTCCAAATTCATAGTAACTGTCCCAGCAAAACCTAAATGGGGAGATTGTGGTGCCAAAACTAGAAAAAGACTCAAATAACTTCTGCCAAAACAAGGCACGAATAAATAGTATCCAATTATAATGGAATCTATAACATATACAAATACCAGTAACTCAGGAAAACACCAGCTACACTAAGTCCAGCTAACCAATATTGACCAAATTACATAAAATCCAAGGTAGATGGAAAACCTTATAGGGACCTAAAAAATGGCCAATGGATGAATAATAGTACTAACTACTAAGTAGAATCAGTTCCAAAATTACGTAACCAATCCAATCCAATTGTATTTTTTAAATAACATAGTCTAATCATTAGCAGTCTCAAACTTGCAGAATGTATATAATACAAAAGGTATTGAAATGTAAATGTCTAGTTGAAAAATACAGTCTTATATCACAATAACCAAATGACTGATAAATAAGTACTGTTCTAACCCAAACTCAAGTATCAACTCCTATCTGATAGTTTATAAGAACAAAGCATGAGTGTCTAACAAAATACACAACTAAATATAGGTAATGCAAAAATTCTGAATATTGGTATCTTATGAAAAACACAGTCTTATATCCTAATATTTATATTAAGACCGATAATAATATATTATACCAATATTAAGAAATAATTTTTAAATACCTTAGAACTCAAAAGGCATAGAAATACCTATATGATATTCTATCCAGCATTATACCTACATATCTAATTCCATAAGTATGACACATCATATATGAGTGATATCCCCCTATACTGTATATCCAAAGTTCCAAATCCTTATATTACCATATAACTAAAAGACCTTTGGACCATACCAAAATAGAAATCTAACATAGTCCAAACAACCACTTGTATATCATAAGAATCTATCCAATATAATGTCGACAATTTCAAGAGCCACAAACCAGTCTATTCTCAAACAATGTCAACAGAGTACACAAATACCCCCAAACATAAGCTTATGATTGTGTGGACATAATTATAACCATAAATTCAAGCCCACCATTTTTCTTGCAACAGTACTTTAACGCATCCCATATGAAAATGCACTAAAAATTAAACAAATAAACAGTCTAGAACTAGGTACTATAAATTTGTATGAGGTACCCTAAATGGTCCCGACATAATCCAACCATATGTCAACACAATTCTGGGTATATCATAAGCCTAAATAAGTAGGTGCAAATCACATGGTAGATGAAAACATGACTTGTATAATCAATCTGTATATCCCTTTGGCCAACCACCATCATATAAATATCTGGCAACGTGTATCAGCGACAAAAGCACACTCGTCACGCTACCTTGTACTCAAATAAGTACAAAAAGATATACCGAAACACTTGCACCTAGTATAGAAAACACAAGCATTAGTAAACCCCATACAGATTTACAAATGTAACCCCAGAATGCCTAATTTATGTATAATGACCATATAGTCACCATACATATATTCTGTCCTAGAATAATGTATAAATTCTAAGGTAAGAAAAAAGTTACTTGAACCCAAACGGCATTCCAATTATATTCCATATACATAAATGTTTAAGTATAATGAAAAACATTAACACTTAACAATGTGCAAAACCTAGTAACTAGACCAATAGGAATGCAATATACAGATCAAAAGGAGTCGTTAATATAAATCCTTAACGCCCCTCATACTTCCGTATTACAAGACATAAAATAGAAAGCCCAAAAGGTTATAATACATTGGTTTCCAAAGACAAAAAGTCAAAATAATGTCCATATTACATTCATAATGTCACTGTGCTCCATTCGACATATTCCATACACCGACCCTCTCAATATGCAAAAAAAGGCCACGATAGTTCCCAAAAATGTTGACGGCCTAATATTCTTAGGTAAACAGTACCTGAACATGAGGATAACAAGTATTCCTCAATACAATGTTCCCAGAGACCATCAGATAGAAGTGAAAATAATGTCTGACATAAACCAAAAATTCCGTCTATATTATAGATTCCGCACAATGTAGTGGCTTATTGGACCCACAAAGACGAGCCGAAACTTGCTTCTAACTGGACTTTATCATTTATCAAAAACGATGTTCCAAAACACATATAATCCAATAGGTAATCCACAACCGGAGAACTGGTTAATCAAAGTACTGACCATACATAGAAAAAAGGAATGAACAGACATCCGTTGGCTTCTATAGTTCGTAAAAAGCCTCCTCCAGGTGATGAGTCTTCTCCCACACTCGACTGGAACAAAATGGCTCCCAGAGAGGTACAAGCAACAACCAAACACACCAAACCTCTCACGTGGAGCAATGCACGGCCAACCAAACTACGCAAATTACACAACGGCCAGCAAGTACTGTTCCAAAACCATTTTATTGACAAATGCACAAAGGATATAAAAATATATCCTGCTCCAAACCGGTTTCGGTAACCCTTCTTCAGTGGAGCTGAAAAATATGAAAAAGCCAAACACAACATCTGATTCCCTTTTATAATGTCAGTCATCACTTTAAACCAATCAAAATTCAAACATAAGTTCTTAATATTAAATAAACCCAGCACCCATATTGTGAATATACCTCAGTATTATATAAACAAGTATGGGCTTGACACAATGCCCTACATGTATATTTCTCAAATAATATATGTAAACATAAATCAAACATAAAATGAATGTATAAATAAAAATAAAAATAAAAAATAAAAAAATAACAATAAAATGTACAAAAATTTCAGTCACATTGTCAAACTCTAATATAAATATATAGAACAAATTATTTCATAAATAGCAACAATGCTTTATAAATATATCATTGATAAATTGTAATATAATAATCTATGTTATATAAGATCATATTCATCATAATAATACATAGATATATATCACAAGAAATGTATTATAGGTGATCATTAATACCTGGCGGGAATAATGCACCCAAATGTATGATCCATACTGAGGTATATTCACAATATGGGTGCTGGGTTTATTTAATATTAAGAACTTATGTTTGAATTTTGATTGGTTTAAAGTGATGACTGACATTATAAAAGGGAATCAGATGTTGTGTTTGGCTTTTTCATATTTTTCAGCTCCACTGAAGAAGGGTTACCGAAACCGGTTTGGAGCAGGATATATTTTTATATCCTTTGTGCATTTGTCAATAAAATGGTTTTGGAACAGTACTTGCTGGCCGTTGTGTAATTTGCGTAGTTTGGTTGGCCGTGCATCGCTCCACGTGAGAGGTTTGGTGTGTTTGGTTGTTGCTTGTACCTCTCTGGGAGCCATCTTGTTCCAGTCGAGTGTGGGAGAAGACTCATCACCTGGAGGAGGCTTTTTACGAACTATAGAAGCCAACGGATGTCTGTTCATTCCTTTTTTCTATGTATGGTCAGTACTTTGATTAACCAGTTCTCCGGTTGTGGATTACCTATTGGATTATATGTGTTTTGGAACATCGTTTTTGATAAATGATAAAGTCCAGTTAGAAGCAAGTTTCGGCTCGTCTTTGTGGGTCCAATAAGCCACTACATTGTGCGGAATCTATAATATAGACGGAATTTTTGGTTTATGTCAGACATTATTTTCACTTCTATCTGATGGTCTCTGGGAACATTGTATTGAGGAATACTTGTTATCCTCATGTTCAGGTACTGTTTACCTAAGAATATTAGGCCGTCAACGTTTTTGGGAACTATCGTGGCCTTTTTTTGCATAGTCAGAGGGTCGGTGTATGGAATATGTCGAATGGAGCACAGTGACACTATGAATGTAATATGGACATTATTTTGACTCTTTGTCTTTGGAAACCAATGTATTATAACTTTTTGGGCTTTCAATTATATGTCTTGTAAATACGGAAGTATGAGGGGCGTTATGGATTTATATTAACGGCTCCTTTTGATCTGTATATTGCATTCATATTGGTCTAGTTACTAGGTTGTGCACATTGTTAAGTGATAATGTTTTTCATTATACTTAAACATTTATGTGTATTGAATATAATTGAAATGCCGTTTGGGTTCAAGTAACTTTTTCTTATTTAGAATTTACATATCAATCTAGGACAGAATATATGTATGGTGACTATATGGTCATTATACATAAATCAGGTATTCTGGGGTTACATTTGTTAATCTGTATGGGGTTTACTAATGCTTGTGTTTTCTATACTAGGTGCAAGTATTTCGGTATATCTTTTTGTACTTATTTGAGTGCAAGGTAGCGTGACGAGTGTGCTTTTGTTGCTATACACGTTGCCAGATATTTATATAATGGTGGTTGGCCAAAGGGATATACAGATTGATTATACAAGTCATGTTTTCATCTACTATGTGATTTGCACCTAGTTATCTAGGCTTATGATATACCCAGAATTGTGCTGACATATGGTTGTATTATGTCGGGACCATTTAGGGTACCTCACACATATTTATAGTACCTAGCTCTAGACTGTTTATTTGTTTAATTTTTAGTGCATTATTATGGGATGCGTTAAAATACTGTTGCAAGAAAAATGGTGGGCTTGAACCTATGGTTATAATTATGTCCACACAATCATAAGCTTATGTTTGGGGTTATTTGTGTACTCTGTTGACATTGTTTGAGAATTGACTGGCTTGTGGCTCTTGTAATTGTCGACATTAGATTGGATAGATTTTTATGATATACTAGTGATGGTTTGGACTATGTTAGATTTCTATTTTGGTATGGTCCAAAGGTCTTTTAGTTATATGGTAATATAAGGATTTGGAACTTTGGATATACAGTATAGGGGGATATCACTCATATATGATGTGTCATACTTATGGAATTAGATATGTAGGTATAATGCTGGATAGAATATCATATAGGTATTTCTATGCCTTTTGAGTTCTAAGGTATTTAAAAATTATTTCTTAATATTGGTATAATATATTATTATCGGTCTTAATATAAATATTAGGATATAAGACTGTGTTTTTCATAAGATACCAATATTCAGAATTTTTGCATTACCTATATTTAGTTGTGTATTTTGTTAGATACTCATGCTCTGTTCTTATAAACTATCAGATAGCAGTTGATACTTGAGTTTGAGTTAGAACAGTACTTGTTTATCAGTCTTTTGGTTATTGTGATATAAGACTATATTTTTTCAACTAGACATTCACATTTCAATACCTTTTGTATTATGTACATTTCGCAAGTTTGAGATTGCTTATCTTGCTAATGATTAGACTATGTTATTTAAAAAATACAATTTGATTGGATTGGTTATGTAATTTTGGAACTGATTCTACTCATTAGTTAGTACTATTATTCATCCATTGGCCATTTTTTAGGTCCCTATAAGGTTTTCCATCTACCTTGGATTTTATGTAATTTGGTCAATATTGGTTAGCTGGACTTAGTGTAGCTGGTGTTTTCCTGAGTTACTGGTATTTGTATATGTTATAGATTCCATTATAACTGGATACTATTTATTCGTGCCTTGTTTTGGCAGAAGTTATTTGAGTCTTTTTCTAGTTTTGGCACCACAATCTCCCCATTTAGGTTTTGCTGGGACAGTTACTATGAATTTGGACAGTATATTGCAGGGTATGTGTGCTGATAGAGAAGATATCCAGGTCTTTGGACTGGAATCGATCTCAAGCAACAGTTCTATGGATCAACAGACCACTCCCTCTAGTGATGGATGCCAATTTGCATTTTGTAATCTGGAAAAAGCCCTTAAGGGGCTGAGAGCAAATATATGGCATCTACGCCTATTTAAGGCTTACTTACATAAAAAATTAGTGCCACGTGGACTTAGAATTAAGTTAAAGCCCATGGTCAGCAGATCTGAAGAGAGGCTGACCAATGAGTGGTTTGAGGCAGTTCAAGAGGGATCCATGAAGTTTGTACAAATATTGACAGATTATTATGAAAGGACAATAGACTTAAATATTGTTGAGATTAAAGAGTTAAGCAGTATTTGTAAACAATTTGAATCCAACACCAATTATGCGTTGGTTGCCAATTTATCAAAAGAATTGACCCAGTATGACAAATTGACGAAAGAGAGGAAAGTTAAAAAATTTCATAGGGACGTTAATGATTATGCTAGAGGACGTCCCTTTGAGCTTCAGAAATCAGTGAGATTTAAAGATATGTCTATGGGTAGGAGTGGTGCCAAAACTAAGAAACGACCTAGACCAATTCTTAAGAATAGAGAACAGACATATACCAGCACCTCGGGTGATGAGTCTTCTCCCACTGACAGTGAGGGGGTTACTTCTGACCTCTCACCTTATAAAAAAAGAAGTAATATACCTACCCCTTTTGGGGTAAGAAGAAACGACGCGGGGGGAGGAAACACCGCAATAGGTTCAGATTTGGAATCAATGGATGGAATAGTGCAAGTTCTTCTGAAATAGATGTAACTACTACATTTCAAAATGTGCTTAATCTGTCTAAGGTGGAATTAACATTGGAACAAGAAAAAATATTGAATAAAGGTTTAGGGTTTGTACCGGATTTTTTGTGATCAATATCAAACTGTAAAAGATATTTTGGAATTTTGCCGTCGTCTAAACCTTAAGATATTCTTTTCAGATCAGACAAATAATACAGCTCAAAGATCTACTGAATTTAGGTTTTTCAAATCTACCTTTCAACCTCCTGCTAATATGCATGTTACAGCCTTTCAACAGGCAGTACTTAGGGATTTACATTTTCCGCCATATGGCTTCAATATTTTGTCAGATAATATTCAGCATACTGAAAGACAGGCACTTGAGGAATTAAAAAACAACAATGACATAGTTATTGTCAGGGCAGATAAAGGTGGGGCAGTAGTGGTTTTGGATATAGATTATTATATACAGGAAGGATTAAGACAATTATCAGACCAAAAATGTTATAGGAAAATGGACATTGATCCTACCACTACTTTTAAAAAGGAAATTGATGAGTTCCTGAGTAGTGCAGTTGAAAATGGTATTTTGTCTAATACTATTGTTAAACATTTGACAGTTAATAATCCTAATAAACAGATACTTTATCTATTGCCTAAAATCCACAAATCCCTGACTTCCCCACCTGGCCGTCCAATTGTGTCTGGTCATGGTTCTTTGACGGAACCACTTTCAGTTTTTTTGACTGAATATTTAAAACCTTTGTTAACTCAGGTAAGAGCTAGGATTAAAGATACTACACAGTTTTTACAAATCATAGCAGAGATGGAACTTGAACCAGACTGGCTACTCTGTACTTTGGATGTAAAATCCTTATACAGTATTCCCCATTGGTGGTCTTCAAGCATTACAATATTGGCTTGAGAAATCCAACTTATATCGGCCTGGATTTAATACACTTTTGATCTGTATGTGTGAGCATGTTTTGAATAAAAATGTATTCTTCTTTCAAGGTGACTGCTATTGGCAGTTACAAGGCACTGCTATGGGTGCATCTTTTGCACCCATATCATGATCTATTTATGGCGTACTTAGAAGAATACTTAATTTATGATACATCTCACAATATTTACATCGTAGAAATAGATATCTGGCGCAGATATCTTGATGATTGTTGGATGGTGTGGCGGGCGGATGCTGAATATCTTAAAGAATTTGTGGACTACCTTAACAGTAACCCTTGGGGCATTGAATTTACTATTAATAGTAGTAGGTCCAATATTGAATTCTTGGATGTCAGTGTATATAGGAAGCCAGATGACACACTAGGTACTAAAATATATAGGAAATATCCCGAATATAATACACTGCTACATGCCTCGAGCATGCATCCCGCCACACTGTCCGGAACATCCCAAAATCCCAATTCTGTCGTATCAAAAGAATTAATTCCAGTCATGAAGACTATGAGATAGCCAGTTTGGATCTTATGAATAGATTCTATGATAGAGGGTATGCTGTGTTTGATATCAAATCTGCTAAATATAGGTCAGACAACAAAACTAGGGACCAGCTCATACAATATAAAGACCATCAACAAGATAAAAAAGGGGATGAAGTCATGAGATTGGTCACTACCTATGGCAGGAATAATCTAGTTATTAGAGGAGTGGTAGAGAGAAATTGGAATATCTTGATGGCTAATGACATTCTTAGACAACATCTTGGGACACGTTGCCAATTTTCTTATAGAAAGGGCAAAACTTTAGGCTCTATGTTTTCACACTTTAAACATCATAGCAGTGGAGGGGCTAGGTATAAACAGCTCACCATTATGGGCAAAGAATTGATTGGCACCTATCCTTGTAGACATTGTACGTCCTGTTTGGATATCAACAGAACTAAATCTTTTAGTAGTGCCAATACCAGCAAAGTTTATGATTTAAAATTTTTGGTAATTGCTCGATGAGTTGGGTGATATATCTTGCCATTTGTCAATGCTCTGCATTTTATGTGGGAAAGACTTCTAGGCCTCTTAGAATCAGAATTGGGGAACATAGGAGTAACATTAAAACAAAAATCTACTAATGCCCTTTATCTACATACTATGAAACATCCCACGGCAAAATTCAAGTTCACTATTATTGACAGGATTGTTGGTGATAGGAGTCATCAACAAGGCTGGGATAATATTTTGACAGAAAAGGAGAAATATTGGATCATACATTTGGGTGCATTATTCCCGCCAGGTATTAATGATCACCTATAATACATTTCTTGTGATATATATCTATGTATTATTATGATGAATATGATCTTATATAACATAGATTATTATATTACAATTTATCAATGATATACTTATAAAGCATTGTTGCTATTTATGAAATAATTTGTTCTATATATTTATATTAGAGTCTGACAATGTGACTGAAATTTTTGTACATTTTATTGTTATTTTCTTATGTTATTGTTATTTTTATTTATACATTCATTTTATGTTTGATTTATGTTTATATATATTATTTGAGAAATATACATGTAGGGCATTGTGTTAAGCCCATACTTGTTTATATAATACTGAGGTATATTCACAATATGGGTGCTGGGTTTATTTAATATTAAGAACTTATATTTGAATTTTGATTGGTTTAAAGTGATGACTGACATTATAAAAGGGAATCAGATGTTGTGTTTGGCTTTTTCATATTTTTCAGCTCCACTGAAGAAGGGTTACCGAAACCGGTTTGGAGCAGGATATATTTTTATATCCTTTGTGCATTTGTCAATAAAATGGTTTTGGAACAGTACTTGCTGGCCGTTGTGTAATTTGCGTAGTTTGGTTGGCCGTGCATTGCTCCACGTGAGAGGTTTGGTGTGTTTGGTTGTTATATGTTTGTGTCTTCATAGCTAGTTTAAGTTAGAGAGCTATACGCCCGTTTTAGTTAGAGGGCTTGTACTGTTTGATCATTTTTTGTGTGAAAAGTTTGAGTTAGAGGTTCTGATTTTCCTTCCCTGGTCATTCCTCCTTTGTAGTCTCAGATAATTATTTGTCATGTTTGATATAGCCTATAAGCTTTTTCTTTTGTTTGTGTGCAAATGTCTAAAGAACAAAAAGAAAGAGAACACAACCCTTCGGGTTTCAAAAAATGTCAGAATTGCTCGCAAAAGATGTCCATCACTGATGGGCATGTTGTTTGTGTCTATTGTCTTGGTGCTATTCATCTCCAAGAGGACTGAACCTTCTGTCATTCGTTTAGTGCCAGAGTTCTTCAGGAAAGAAGAAACAAGTTGATTCTAAAAGGCCTTTTAAAGCCTTCCTTTGAAGAGGCCATTCATAGCTCTTCATCAAAAAAGGAAAAAAATCACACAAGAGACAATCTTCAGCTGCATCAGCTCATTCAGAGCCACCAGTCAAACTCCCTAAAATTTCTAAGGCCACTACTTCCTCGACTCCACAGTCCTCAGAGACGTCAGAAGTTCTTATGGTTGACAGGCCTGGTTCTTCGACTCCAAAGCCTTCTGAGCCGCAAGACACCTACACCCGGAGCCAGTCCATTGAAATTTCACCGGTTTCTCTGTCCTTGAGATAGCCAATCCTCTATAGGTCTTAATCTCCTTCATTATCTTCCAGGTCTAAAAGAAGCTTATCTTATGAGGACGTGGAATGGGTGGTGCATAGACTTCTCAAGTCGCCGGCGCTGACTAAATTGCTCTCGGCTCCCACCCATTTAGTTTCAGAGCCTACTGTGTCCATTATTGTTCCTCCTCTGTGCCTCTTTCTGTGGAATTGTCAGTTCCATGACTCCCTTTGGTCTCCACGGAGCCGACATCTGCTCCAACTCTCTCTGCACCATATGGTGAGTCTGGGAGCTGGGGTTCCCTGGTCGGCCCTGAGGGGGATTCTCGGCCCCGATCTTCTTCAGTGCCGAGCTTACCCCTTGGAGCATCGGCTCAGGTTAGCTCGGCTCCTACATCAGCCTCGGGTCCGATCTCATTGGCTCTGTTGCCTTCCTCTGTCTCCTCAGAGCTGGGAGAGTCTTCGGAGCCAGCAGGATCCACCTTTGAGCTGATGAGGAGTGTGTTGTCTACCCATTCAGCACCACAGAGGGATACCAGTACTCGTCCCCCCAAGGCACCAGCTACTGTCTCAGCACCACCCATTCCCCAAGACAACAGAGACCCAGAGCCTCAGGATCCCCCTTTGGGTGAACCCCTCTCAACCGAGGCCTCCCCAGAATATCCTTCTGAGGAGCAACCTCAGAAGAGAATCTGCAAGAGGAAGTATGTTGACTCCCCAGATGAGTCCATCATTTCAGACACTGACCTCGATGAGTCAGCAGGGTCCCCACAGTCATCCTCTGATGATATCTCATTTGCAGATATTCTAGAGAACCTTAAGCAAAGAGGTGGCTGGCAGACCACTACCCCTTCTGATGAGGAGTCAATGTACCTGAAGGCTTTCGGGTCTCAACCTTCAGCCTCTTGGGTGTCTCCACCTTTCGATGAACTAATGGACCTGGTTAGTCGAAAGGCATGGGAGTCACCCAACGCTTAGGAACCGGTCCCTCGGAGGCCAAACAAATTTTTGTCAGCACCTTTGGCAAAGAATTCTTAACAAAGGGAGTACCTGTAGATGCTATGGTGGTGGCAGCAGCCACCAAAAAGGAACTTGCAGAGACTTCCTCATCTGTTCATTCTCCGAATAAATACTCTCAAACGATGGACAGATACAGGAAGCGTGTCTTTTCTTCAGCAACTTTTTCTTTGCGATCACTGAATTACTTATCCCATTTTATGAGGCTACAGAATTACTTATCCCATTTTATGAGGCTACAAAGAGATCTCCTGAAAGAGCTAGGAGATACTCTACAATGTCAGTAGCTGTGGGGGTGAATGAGAAGGTCTCCTCCCAGCCTTCCACCTTAAATTCTATTGTCATCTCCTTCATGAGGCTCATATCTTACGCAGCAGATGGAGCGAGCAGGGCAGCGGGTTCCGGAGTTTCCCTTAGGAGACACTCCTGGATGTACTTGTGTAATTTTGCAGATCCCTTCAAGTCTACCTTTATTAATGTCCCCTTTGATGGTTCCTTACTCTTTGTACCCAAAGTAAAAGACACTCTAACCCGATGTGAGCAGGAAGGAAAAACTCTCTCTGCCATTGGAGTACCTTTTTCTGTACTTTCAAAACCTTATCCCAAAGGTCAGAAGGGCAGAAAGATATGGTTCAAAAGATCCCGGAGATTTTTCCAGGATGCACAGGGTGATACCTTCCCCAGGGGCAGAGGGGGAGGTAATAATGGTAGACACTGCCCCAGAGGCAGAGGGGGTCCGCAAAACCAGGGTGACTGTGATTCTTTTCACGGACGTCCTTATCAGCGCTCCTTAAAGGAGGCGCAACTGCTCTACTCTGGAGGCAGTCAGGGGACATTTATCAATGTACCCAGAAGCCTGGCAAAATTTCACAAACGAGAAATGGGTACTAAACATAATATCCAGAGGATACACCATCCCCGTTTGCATACCTGTCCCAAAGACCAAAACACTCCTGCATGTGACACCCAATCTAAGGGAACAAGCAACTACAGAGGTTCAAAAATTGCTCCTAAAAAGAGTCATCCAAGAAGTCCCTGCAGATCAAATAGGATTTGGAACTTACTCAAGATTCTTTTTCATGCCAAAAAGAACAGGGGACTGGAGGCCCATGTTGGACCTAAGCAAGTTAAACGAATCGGTCAAGAAGTCAAAGTTCTGAATGGTGACATTGCAGTCTATGCTTCCCTTTTTAGGAAAAGACAATTGGATGTGCTCGATAGACCTTCAAGATGCTTACTACCACATAAAAATGGACAGGACATCAAGAAGGTACTTACGCTTCCGGCTGGGAGCCAGCCATTATCAGTTCAGAGCTCTGCCCTATGGTCTCACTACAGGCCCCAGAGTGTTCACCAAATGAATGGCAGTAGTCATGGCTCACCTGAGGCATCTAGGATTCCATGTGTTTCCCTATCTAGACGACTGTCTCCTATCTGCCACCACCAAGCATCTACTTCTACAAGCCAGGGATCTAACTTTGGACATCTGCAATCATTTGGGCATTACAATAAATTTTCAAAAATCTGCCTTGTTGCCCTGTCAACATATTACATTCATAGGCGAATATCTAGACACTTCGTCTATGGTAGCACGTCTTCCAACAGAAAGAGTCATAGCTCTCAGATAGCAAATACTTCACATCCTTCCCATGGGCAAAGTGAAAGCAAAAGTAATTCTATGCTTATTAGGAACAATGGCCTCGACAATTACAATAGTTCCTCTTGCCCAAATGCATATGAGGATACTTCAATGGCTATTGTTCTCCCAATGGTCACTTCAAGAGCTTCCACTGTCTAATCTGATCAGAATAACGGAATCTTGCTAGAACGACCTGAGATGGTGGATACACTCCACTGATGTGACAATAGGCAGACCCTTTGTTCCACTTCAACCAATAGCTACAGTGACCAGGATGCTTCCCAGACAGGGTGGGGGGAGCATTATCAGGAAAGAACAGTCCAAGGTACATGGCAAGATCATGAGGCACACTTGCATATAAATGTTCTAGAGATGAGAGCAGTAAGTCTTGCGTTGCAAGCACTTCAAGACTCTCTCCCTCTAGGGACTATTGCTATCCAGTCAGACAATATGTCTGTGGTTTGGTACATAAACAAACAAGGGGGAACCAGATCCTAGCCCCTGTGTTGAGAAGCTGTAAGAGTATGGCAATGGCCAGTTTCTTCCCAGCGCTTTCTAATCACAGCGCACATTCAGGGGAAGTGCAACGTGATAGCGGACAAGCTAAGCAGAGCAATTCTAATGCCTCACGAGTGGTCTCTCAATTACAATGTAGTGGAAATTATTTTCCAGACATGGGGACAGCATTGCTGTGATCTCTTTGCCACTCCCATGAATGTCAAGTGCAGCAACTACTTTAACCTAGTTCCCCCTCCGGGGAAGACACCAAGAGACACTCTTGCTCACGATTGGCCCTCGGGACTTCCTTATGCCTTTCCACCCTTTTCTCTCATAACCAGAGTAATTCAGAAAGCTCAAATCTCAGGAAGTAGGAAAATTCTCATTGCCCCTTACTGGCCTCACCAAGTTTGGTTCCCCTTCCTGTGGCCACACCTTCAGGAGAAGCCTTGGATCCTGGACCAAGTGCCAGATCTGCTGATTCATATGTCGGGGCAGATTCATCTGTCTCTCCACACCCTAAAATTGACAGCTTGTCTGCTCCACTTCCCAATTTAGTCAGGCATCACAATTTCACTCCCACTTTTAGACACATTTATTTATTTATTTATTTTACATTTGTTGACCGGGCTAGTCTAGCTGGATACATTTCCATTTTCAGTAGAGGCCCAGGGAGAAAAGCTCCACATAAATTTGAACAAAAAACGTTACAATAGACAAGCAAATGGACAAAATCATCATAGATGAAAAGACAAATAAAAAATATAGTATCCAATAACAGATATATACAAAGAGAGTATCACATTTCTAAAAATAACATTAAGTAGCTGAAATAACATCAAGAACAAGGCACAAAACAGAGAGCAAAATTTATTAATAATATTAAAGAACTAATCTTAGTAACAGAAGGAGAAAGAGAAGCACTAAAATAGGAGAGGAGGAAGGGAAGCAGTATAAGAAAGAGAAGGGAAGTTGTGAGAGATTAGCATAGAGGAAAGAAGAAACAAAATACTCTAAAAGGAGGTAGACTGAAGCAGATACAGTAAAGAGAGGAAAGTAAAGTAGTAGGAAAGTGCAGAGTAGTAGGAAAGCGCAGAGGAGGTAAAGGATTAGTCAGGTTTTGAACAGGAACAGAGCCAGTGGCTTTGGAAGTAATCTTTGATTTTGTGTTTAAAGAGAGGCAGAGATGTAGTAAGTGTTATGTCGCTAGGAAGCAGATTCCAGTTCCTTCCTACAGTATTATTGAAGAGAGAGTCACCGGCAGAATTATAACTCTTTGTTATAGTAGCCATAAGTTTACTGGATGAGCGAAGGGAGTTTAGGTTGTTATAAGGGATTAAAAGTTTAGAAAGAATAGGGGTTTTGTTTGGTTGGTATAAGATTTTATGGGCAATAGTGAGTTGAGTGATTCACAGAAGGTTTTGTAGTTCAAGCCAGCCTAGAAGTTTCAGGCTAATACAGTGATGAGTTCTAAAAGGGTTACTAGTGCCAAAGCGGGCAATGTTGTTGTAGCAAGTAGCCAGTTTGTTAAGGTTGGCTTTCTTAAGGTTAGTAAAAATTGGTGAGGCATAAAGAAGAGTAGACAAAAGATGAGAGTGGGCAATCTTGGCTCTGGATGATGATGTTAGGAAAGGTTTAATTCTATATAGGCTTCCTATTTTCTATTGACTGTTTTAATGGTGTTGTTAATATGCTGGTCAAAGGAGAGGTTGTTATCAATTGTTATTCCTAATAATTTTGTTGTTGGATCAGGAGCAATGAGAGTGGCATTATTTGAGGAGATGGTGAAGTCCAAGGGGTGGACCTAGTGCTAGGAGAGAAAGGAGAAGTTTAGTTTTTGGCATTGAGGAGGAGGTTGCGTCTGGTGAACCAAGTTTCTACAGTGTTGAAGACATTTTGAGTAATAGATGAAAGTTCATTAGGAGATGAAGCAGAGCAGATAAGGGTGGAGTCATCTGCATATTGAATGCAGGTAGATTGAGAATTGCTAAGTGAAGATCATTGATGAACAGGGAGAAGAGAAGAGGTCCTAGAATGGAGCCCTGAGGTACACCGATGGAAACGGGTGTGAGTGAGGAAATTTGGTTTTCCCAATGAACTGCTTGCTGTCTATTGCCAAGGTAGGATGTAAACCAGTTAATGGCAAGATTATCAAAGGAGAGGGATGTAAGAGTGTTAATTAAAATGGAGTGGTTGACCATATCGAAAGCTTTAGAGAGGTCAATGAAAAGAGCAGAAGAGAGAAGGTTGTTGTTGCGGTTCCTGTTGATAGTATCTACAAATGATAGGAGAGCAGTGGTAGTACTGTGATGTGGTCTGAAACCGTGTTGACAGTTTGCTATTATGTTGTTTTGAGAGAGATGCTGTAAAAGTTGTTGGTGAATACATCTTCCATTATTTTTGCTAAGGGAGAAAGGAGGGCAATTGGTCTATAGTTTGAGTACTCAATGGAGTTTCCACCTTTTGTAAAGGGATAATATGGGATATTTTCCAGATGTCTGGGATGGTTCCCTCTTGGATTGTCCTGTTTATAAGTATAGATACTGGATATGCAATTTCTTTGGCAGCTTTTGGAGAAAAAGTGAAGGAGCTTGTCAGCAGAAGGGTACAAGGCTTCAGTTTGTGGATAAGTCTAGAGATGAAAGATGTAGGAATAGGTTGTATTTTAAAGTTATTTGAAGGGTGTCTTTGGTTTATAGGTGGGCTGGAGTTATTAGTGCTAAGTTGTCTAGCTAGTGATAGAATAGTGTCAGTAAAAAAAGAGTTGAAAGCATTTGCAGTGAGGTGGGGAGTATCTGGGTCGGCATTGAGAGGGGTGGGAGTTTTGGATGTTCCTGGGGAGAGGAGTCTATTTATAGATGACCAAAACTGTTTGGGGTTGTTATGATGAGTTTGTTGAAGTTTGCAGTAGTAGGTTTTTTTGTCAGTAATTATTGCTTTTTTAGTCGAGTTTCTAAGTTGGCGGAAATGAAGAAGGTCAAGGGAATTTCTATGGTTTCTCCATTTCACCCAGACTTTATTTCTGGAGAGAATTAGCTTTTTAGTTTCTTTAGAGAGCCATGGGGCAATATTGGGTTTCATTCTGATGGTGCGTTCAGGAGCATGTTTGTTGAGAATGGATAAAAAAGTGGTATTAAAGTATGATACTGCATTTTCAAGGGGAAGAGATTTCAGGGGCTCCAGTTGCATTTGCTGAGTTCATTTTGAAATAGGTCTATGTTAAAATTTTTAGTAGGCGTATTTTTGAATGTTAGGGGGGTTTGGGAAATCAGTTCTTTCTCTAGTAATAAAGGTTAAAGCATGATCACTTATATCATCAGGCAGGGTTCCTGCTTTGTAGGCGTGTTTGATTTTGTTTATGAGTATCCAGTCTAAAATACTCTCTTTATTGTTAGGCTTGTTGATTCTAGTGGTTGAAGTAATAGTCTGGGTGAAACCATATAGGTTCATATGAGAGGAAGGATTATCTGCATTGATAGTGTTCCAGTCAACATTGATGTCACCTAGAATTATAGTTTCTTGGGGGTAAGTAGTAGATACCCAGCTGAGAAAGGGTTCTAGTATGGGTATATTGTTTCCTGGTGGTAAGTAGATGCAGATAATGTAAAGGATTTCTTGGTGTTTATTTGGAGTTTTGTTATGATGGCTTCTACTTTGCAATCTGGGGTAGGATAGGCTGGAAGAGTAGAGATATTAAGCTGATTCTTAAAAGCAATTGCTACTCCACCACCTTTACGTTTTGGTCGGTCAAGTCTTATTATGCTATATCCTTGGGGTGTGATCTCCGTGTCTTTTGTTTCTGGTTTGAGCCAGGTCTCTGAGAGGCACAGAATGTCAAACGAATGAATATCAAGGAGGGCATGTAATTGAGCTATTTTGTTATTTATACTATGAATGTTTAGGTGTCCAATAAGGAGGGAGTCATAGATTTTAGGTGAATTAGTTTTGGGAGAGGGATAAGCTGGCCCAGGATTAGGGTGGATGTCTCCATCTTGTAATGTAAGAAGATTAGGTTTAGTTATTAAATGGTTCTTTAGAAAGATTTGAAGTATTAGTTTCTTATTGGTCGGATATACATACTTAAGGTGGGAGAGTCTGTGGTATTTAGGTAAGAGATAGTTGGGGTTAAAGGTAATGTTGGAGTGTAAAATGGGAGAAGTATTTGTAAGGGTAGATGTGTGTTTATTGGGGTAGATGGAGTGGGCAGAAAGAGGGTTTTCAAAGAAGGTAAGAAGGTATGCAGAGAACAGGATGGTAAGGAGTGGAATTGTAAGTGTGGGCATAGTAGGGAAGTTGGGAGGCATAGTTAGAGAGTATTATAGTAGGAGTTAAGGAAGATACTAGAAGTGGCTAAGATAGGAGAAATGATATAAAGCCTAATAGGAGAGGGAGGAGAGAAAGAGGGCCAGTAAGAGGTAGTAAGAGGGTGTAAAATTGTAGTGTAAGAGAAAAATAAAGAATAAAAATGAAGTATATGACAAATATAGAGCTGTGAGGTCAGATATAAGGGAGGGATTTTGGAAGGAATGAGGTAAGAGGGGAGGAGGTGGTAAGGGGTGTGGTTAACAGAGGAGCGGGATAAAGCAGGGTAAGATATTGGAAGAAAGAAGTAGGGGGTGTGTTCAGAGAGGTATAAGAGTAGGAGCCCTGGGGGTGGGTGGGAATTGGGGGTAGGGAGAGGAGCGGAGTGAGCCCGCAGGCCTAACGGAGGCGGGAAAAAACAACTGAAGGAGAGATGGGAAAGGAGGCAATCAAAAATGCAGGTAAGTAAGGTGAGAGGTATATAGTGAGAAAAAGAAGGTAAAGTAGAGACCAGAGTTCAGGGAGAAGATAGAGCACAGACAGGTAAAAATCAGTATGTGAACATACAGTGAAAATAGAGGAAGAGCAGGTCTAAGTTAACGAGGAAGGTAGGCAGCTTACAAGGAATAGAGCAAAGCAGAGATAGGGGACAGATGGAGAGTGAGGCTAGGATAGAGGTGAAAAGGAATAGGAAGCCAGAGTACTATTGTAAACAGATGTAAGGGCTAGTTGGAGCCAGAAGGGAACAGCATACGAAACAACAGAAATGGAGGGAGGGAGCTACCTATAAGATAAGCGCAGATAAAAGAGAAAGAAACGGAGAAATAAAGAATAAGACCAAGAGGGGTGTGAGGGAGAAGAGAAAATAGTTAAAAAGTAGGAGAGTAGAGCATACGAAGGGTGGGAGAGGGGGGGGCTAAGAAGGGCAGCTACTGGCTGCTAGAGACTCAAACACAGGCAAACTATAAGACCCTTATAGGAATACCAGAACAGGAGCCTAATTTGCAAACAAATCTATGCCCAGAACCTACTTTCTCTACTTTTCTTTCCTTTTCATTCCTTGGTAGAGTGTACAGTATAGGACAGGCAGTTTCAATCAGTCACAAGAGGGTTGGCAGGTTCTTCCGGCACCAGGAGGATTTACAAGAAGACTGGAAACAGTATAGTTCAGCTGGAATTTCTCTACTTTTCTTTCCTTTTCTTTCCTTGGTAGAGTGTACAGTATAGGACAGGCAGTTTCAATCAGTCACAAGAGGGTTGGCAGGTTCTTCCGGCACCAGGAGGATTTACAAGAAGACTGGAAACAGTATAGTTCAGCTGGAATTTCTCTACTTTTCTTTCCTTTTCTTTCCTTGGTAGAGTGTACAGTATAGGACAGGCAGTTTCAATCAGTCACAAGAGGGTTGGCAGGTTCTTCCGGCACCAGGAGGATTTACAAGAAGACTGGAAACAGTATAGTTCAGCTGGAATTTCTCTACTTTTCTTTCCTTTTCTTTCCTTGGTAGAGTGTACAGTATAGGACAGGCAGTTTCAATCAGTCACAAGAGGGTTGGCAGGTTCTTCCGGCACCAGGAGGATTTACAAGAAGACTGGAAACAGTATAGTTCAGCTGGAATTTCTCTACTTTTCTTTCCTTTTCTTTCCTTGGTAGAGTGTACAGTATAGGACAGGCAGTTTCAATCAGTCACAAGAGGGTTGGCAGGTTCTTTCCGCACCAGGAGGATTTACAAGAAGACTGGAAACAGTATAGTTCAGCTGGAATTTCTCTACTTTTCTTTCCTTTTCTTTCCTTGGTAGAGTGTACAGTATAGGACAGGCAGTTTCAATCAGTCACAAGAGGGTTGGCAGGTTCTTCGGCACCAGGAGGATTTACAAGAAGACTGGAAACAGTATAGTTCAGCTGGAATTTCTCTACTTTTCTTTCCTTTTCTTTCCTTGGTAGAGTGTACAGTATAGGACAGGCAGTTTCAATCAGTCACAAGAGGGTTGGCAGGTTCTTCCAGCACCAGGAGGATTTACAAGAAGACTGGAAACAGTATAGTTCAGCTGGAATTTCTCTACTTTTCTTTCCTTGGTAGAGTGTACAGTATAGGACAGGCAGTTTCAATCAGTCACAAGAGGGTTGGCAGGTTCTTCCGGCACCAGGAGGATTTACAAGAAGACTGGAAACAGTATAGTTCAGCTGGAATTTCTCTACTTTTCTTTCCTTTTCTTTCCTTGGTAGAGTGTACAGTATAGGACAGGCAGTTTCAATCAGTCACAAGAGGGTTGGCAGGTTCTTCCGGCACCAGGAGGATTTACAAGAAGACTGGAAACAGTATAGTTCAGCTGGAATTTCTCTACTTTTCTTTCCTTTTCTTTCCTTGGTAGAGTGTACAGTATAGGACAGGCAGTTTCAATCAGTCACAAGAGGGTTGGCAGGTTCTTCCGGCACCAGGAGGATTTACAAGAAGACTGGAAACAGTATAGTTCAGCTGGAATTTCTCTACTTTTCTTTCCTTTTCTTTCCTTGGTAGAGTGTACAGTATAGGACAGGCAGTTTCAATCAGTCACAAGAGGGTTGGCAGGTTCTTCCGGCACCAGGAGGATTTACAAGAAGACTGGAAACAGTATAGTTCAGCTGGAATTTCTCTACTTTTCTTTCCTTTTCTTTCCTTGGTAGAGTGTACAGTATAGGACAGGCAGTTTCAATCAGTCACAAGAGGGTTGGCAGGTTCTTCCGGCACCAGGAGGATTTACAAGAAGACTGGAAACAGTATAGTTCAGCTGGAATTTCTCTACTTTTCTTTCCTTTTCTTTCCTTGGTAGAGTGTACAGTATAGGACAGGCAGTTTCAATCAGTCACAAGAGGGTTGGCAGGTTCTTCCGGCACCAGGAGGATTTACAAGAAGACTGGAAACAGTATAGTTCAGCTGGAATTTCTCTACTTTTCTTTCCTTTTCTTTCCTTGGTAGAGTGTACAGTATAGGACAGGCAGTTTCAATCAGTCACAAGAGGGTTGGCAGGTTCATCCGGCACCAGGAGGATTTACAAGAAGACTGGAAACAGTATAGTTCAGCTGGAATTTCTCTACTTTTCTTTCCTTTTCTTTCCTTGGTAGAGTGTACAGTATAGGACAGGCAGTTTTAATCAGTCACAAGAGGGTTGGCAGGTTCTTCCGGCACCAGGAGGATTTACCTGAAGACTGGAAACAGTATAGTTCAGCTGGAATTTCTCTACTTTTCTTTCCTTTTCTTTCCTTGGTAGAGTGTACAGTATAGGACAGGCAGTTTCAATCAGTCACAAGAGGGTTGGCAGGTTCTTCCGGCACCAGGAGGATTTACAAGAAGACTGGAAACAGTATAGTTCAGCTGGAATTTCTCTACTTTTCTTTCCTTTTCTTTCCTTGGTAGAGTGTACAGTATAGGACAGGCAGTTTCAATCAGTCACAAGAGGGTTGGCAGGTTCTTCCGGCACCAGGAGGATTTACAAGAAGACTGGAAACAGTATAGTTCAGCTGGAATTTCTCTACTTTTCTTTCCTTTTCTTTCCTTGGTAGAGTGTACAGTATAGGACAGGCAGTTTCAATCAGTCACAAGAGGGTTGGCAGGTTCTTCCGGCACCAGGAGGATTTACAAGAAGACTGAAAACAGTATAGTTCAGCTGGAATTTCTCTACTTTTCTTTCCTTTTCTTTCTTTTGCTGATGTCAGAATACACGTTTTTTTGTAGCAGTTTCAATGGATTTTTCCGGAATCGCAGGGAAATCCTCACTGGGTGTAGCACTGTTCCGACTAGTAGAACCAGCCGCTGGGACGATCTTAATCGATAATGTGGATGTCTGCAGCATTGGCTTGGAAGACCTACGCAGCAAGTTGTCTATTATCCCACAAGATCCAGTATTATTTGTAGGAACTTTCCATTCTTCTTTGTGCCTGACTGCAGCTGTAATTTATCTGTTTCGTTTATACATCTCCAGAGTGCTTTTTTGAGTTGCTTGTAAGTCTTTGTGTTGAGTTTACCTCCCATCTTAATGTTTACCTCACATCTTAATGTCCTCCCATAAAGCTTCCACTAGAAAGCATTATTCTAGCAAATGGAAGAGGTTTTCATTGTGGGCTCAAGATAAGAACACTGATCCTTTCTCTGCACCTATTCACTCCATTTTGGAATTTCTGGCAGAACTGTTTCATTGAGGCTCAGCTGCAGCAACCATCAAAGTTCAACTTGCTGCAATCTCAGATTTTCATATTGGTGATACTTCTTCAAACATAATGTCACACAGGTTGTGTAGAGCCTTCTTAAAAGGTGCTTCCTTATTAAGACCTCCGTTTAAGGAACCCCTTCCTCCTTGGGATCTAAATTTTGTTTTGTCCCATCTCACTTTACCTCCTTTCGAACCTTATTCATCGTCAAACCTCAAATTCCTTTCTTGGAAGACCTTATTTCTAGTGGCTATAACTTCCACTAGAAGGGTGCCAGAGCTGCAAGCTCTTTCTGTTAAACTACCATATTTGATTTTTCATAAGGATAGGGTATCCTTACATACTAACCCTTCCTGTTTAGCAAAAGTTGCTTCTCCAAACAACATAAACCAATCCATAGAACTTCCGGTATTCTTTCCTTAGCATAGCAACAAGACAGAATACAAATTACACCAACTGGACATGCACAGACTGCTCAGATTCTATTTGCATAGAACCAAAGACTTCAGAAAATCTGACCAATTATTTCTATCCTTTTCTGATGCAAAAAAAGGATCCTCAGTCTCAAAAAACACTCTTTCTAAATGGCTTTCAAATTGTATGACTTTTATCTACAAATCTAATAACAAGGATTTACCTTTCAAAGTAAAGGCTCATTCCACTAGAGCATTGGCTATGTCATCTGCTTTTCAAGCCAGAATTCCTATAGATAATATTTGTGCACAGCTACGTGGTCTACTCCACGTACCTTTATTACTCATTACAAAGTGAATTTGGCCTCCAGGAACAGGGCATCCTTTGCTTCCACGGTGCTTAAAGGTATACTCCCATGAGCCACCCGGGATAAAGGTGCTAGGGACGCCGTCCCATCATTGTAAGAATGAAGGAGAGATAGGACAGTATAACATAAAGAAGTTATGTACTCACCATAATGTTCCATGATTGTTGTCCATCTCGCCGTTCATTCTTCTGCCTCCTCCTTCCCCCTACCAAAGACTTCTTGTGGACCTGGTAGATTTCCACTAACTCAGGGGCTCTTTGTCTCAGCTTATTTCTCCTTCCAGTATTTTTTGGTATGGACTTACACATTGTTTATATGTATATGTCTGTAGATATGTATATAGTGTAAATATTGCTCGGTATTAGCAGCAAACAATATCTGGGGAATTACACCACTGCATTTTGGGATACCTTCTTGCCACGAGCCAAGTTTGAGATCTTCAGCTAAGTATTCGGCCGAGTCAGAGCTGAGAATCGGCTCTGAACCCATCATTGTAAGAATGAACAGCAAGATGGACGACAAAAATGGAACGTTATGGTGAGTGTCTATATCAGCATTTCGAAAACTGAATAGTTCGAATCATTAAATGTCGAACTGACATGATCGAACTATCCAATTTTCGAATGCCAGTTAAAAAAAACAAACAAACAAACCAAAAATTGAACTAACTGGTGTAGGAAGGGGGGCAAGCCCCCCTGCACCCACGTGGGGCTGCACCCCCACACACCCCACTACTTAAATATACCAACTCCCAGACCACAATACATTGAGGTAAATAAAAATCTCCCCTTACTGAGATTTCCATTTACCCGTTCGACGTTCTGCACTTTCATCATTCTCGATGCGACAGTATCAAATTCGATATTGTCAGCGTTCAAGATGCTGACAGGGACCCTATGGTGAGTACATAACTTCTGTTTTCATAGATTCATAGATTCATAGACTGTTACTAGGCTAATAACCCTGGGGGGGGTCTTTCTAAGCCTGTCCAAGTTTTCCCAATTGAATAATGATGTCCTGCATCCAAACAGGACATTGAGGGCCAAGCATTTATAAGCTACTTCTGTCCATAAGGGACATGGGTGTCAGGTCCGGTGTAAATTTCCTGCTCCACATCATACCTCTCAACTGTCCAGATTTTCTCAGAATGACCAGATTTTTGCTTAGTATTTTTGGTCTGTTCCTTATAAAATTTGTGGTTTTCTGGCAAGTCAGTGGGATGATCTGAGGAATGAAGTCACTAAATAATGACGTACTTTTCAGTTTCAGACTTTATATCCTTCAGAAAAATAAATGCTAATATGAATCCTGCTATATCATCAGCTTTCTGAGTTTATAAACACAACATTTAAAATCTGTCCCTATTTTTGGGCCTTTGTCCACCAATTGTGTCAGGCTTTGTTCATATTTCTTGCACTAAGAGGTTAAGAAGTATGTTCTCCATTCACATGTCTAGGTTGTGCATAAACTGGGTAATAGACAAGCTCAGCTTCACATGGATAGGAAGCCATTAGGATGGGCAGTCTCTGGGACACACATCTGTCTCTCCAGTATGTTATGTTTAAGTCAGAAACAAAATTCAGGTACCTAGACCTTGTATTTCTGGTACACTTTGACTTACAAAAATGTAGGAGATTCATAAGTGTGGGGTTTGTGGCTGCCTTGTAAGCCAGGCATAGATCACCCCTCACCAATCTATAGGAGACTGAGTAGAGGGAAGATCCAGTCAGCTAGGCATCCATTATGTGCATGGCAATATTGTTTATATACTTACAGTATATATTACACACACACACACACACACACATATGTCTGTATATATATATATATATATATATATATATATATATATATATATAAAATACATATATATATATATATATATACATATATATATATATATATATATATATATATATATATATATATATATATATTTCATTTCAAGGCATTGTCATATATTTAGTTCTGAAATCTGAAATGCTGGAAATTATTGTTTTGTCTCTAGCTGCCAGAGCCCCATAAGAGAATGGTTTTAACAAGTACAGAATTTATTACATGTCATAGTGTTGATAAAATCCAATATACTTGCACTTTTCCCAGACTGAATCACAAAAAAATGTCAATAATATGTAAAAGGCAGAAAAACACCCACAAGGGCAGATACCAATAATGCAGAACCACCGCACGGCACAATCCACCTTCAATGCAGTATCGTTGTGTAAACCAAGAAACACTCCTTAGATATACAAGCAGTAAGGAATTTATTAAGACAAATAAAACGACTAAGCGCTTTCGCCAGCAATCTGGCTTCTTCAGAGTCGTTATTACACCCATAAACGCACATATATATATTACTCAAACTACTTTCATTGGTCAAGTACTCGTTAATCATGAATAATTAATTAATTAATA
Source organism: Protopterus annectens (assembly GCF_019279795.1). Classification (NCBI taxonomy): domain Eukaryota; kingdom Metazoa; phylum Chordata; order Ceratodontiformes; family Protopteridae; genus Protopterus; species Protopterus annectens. The sequence continues at coordinate 100,598,707 of NC_056729.1, forward strand.
GCTAAAAGCCTTCCTACTACATCATTCTTAATAATGGATTCACTTTTTTATATACATAAATTCTTACTCAATTCAAATAATATATCTCATAATTAATAATACAACTATATTAATAAATATCTAAAAACAAAACAATGTTAAAAACACACAAATTGTTATTAAAACATCTATCCAATAGTTACAAAACATAACTGTGATTAACAAACTGAATAATTACTATAACTGGATGTTGTAAAATACATTTCAACCTTCAAATCTGCTGGGACCTAAGTTTTAACAGGGGTTTGAGGGAAATGAAATCATTCAGACCAGGTGGTCTACGCATCCAACCTTAGCTGCCATTCTGTCTCTAAGGCTCCTACTCTACTGCACATCCCTCCTTCCCCATAGTCCCATACTCGCCCTATAACAAAGAAAATAAACTTTTGAAAGATACACATCTTCTACTATGCAGAAAAAGCGCATTATGTAAGTCTTTCTTCTTAATAGACCTTATATCCTCAGCTATCCTGTCACGTAATTTCCTGACAGTTTTGCCTACATGTCGCCTCACATGATGTGCACGTTGCCAAGTAAACCACATTCTTTGTTAAACAGGTACACCAGGACATCCAATAGTATAATTGTGCCCTTCTACACAAACATCATTACCCTCATTGATGTATCTACAACTATTACACATCCCACACCTTTTCATGACGGATTTATACACCTTCCTATTTTTTGTTTCCAAGATGTTTTTCATATTCTGGCCCCTACTATATGCTATCTCTGGTCCAGCTCCTAGAATGTTCTTACTCTCTTCACTCAAAACCGTATCCCATGCAGCTCTTAATATATTAGACAATTCAATTGACCTATGATTGTATTGCATTACACATCTTAAGTCACCACCATTCCCCTTTTGTTGTTCATTAAATAGTTCTACTCCACTAGTTAAAATAGGTGCGTATCTACCATTTCTTTCCCTTAACACATCTTTCCTAACACTAAGGAGTAATTTCAATGGATACCCTCTATCCAGGAACATCCCAATCAATTTGAATAACTCCTCTTTAAATACAACATCATTGCTCACCAATCTAGAAGTCCTTATCATTTGTCCCCTGATAACTCCCTTGCGTTGATGAAAGGGATGGCAGCTACTGTAATGTAATAGAGAATTGGAGTAATTCTCCTTTCTATAGATGTTACTCTCAAATCCTCCATTCTTCTTAATAATCATTAAGTCCAAATAATTCATCCTTTCCTCATGCCATTTGAAAGTGAATTTCAAAAATTCAGTTGTTTCATTTAAATAATTAACAAACTCAATAGCTGATTGCTCATCCCCTTTCCATAAGACCAGGATATCATCCAAGAATCTACTATACATGATTACCTTATCAGTGTAGTGTTTAGATCCAAAAATGTGTGCTTTCTCCCAAGTCAATAATACTGCATTCGCAAACACTGGGGCACATCTCGCACCCATGGCTACTCCTGCTACTTGCTGATGCAGCTCTCCCTCAAACAAGATGAAATTATTTTTCAACACAAGCTCCATTAGCTCACGCAAAAAATTCACCTTTGTCCCTTCCATCAACCCACTCATAACCATAGCCTCATAGAACATTTCTAATCCTTGTTCATGGGGTATGACGGAGAATAAATTTACAACATCAATTGTAAGAAATCCAAACGCAACATCTCTTGTTTCTAATTTCCTCAACCTATCCAGGCAGTGCCATGAATCCCTTACAATATGTGGGGCCGCATTCACCACATCCTTAACAGCCACATCTACATATGCTGCAAGGGGTTCCGTTTGAACCCCGTGCTGAAACAATGGGCCTAAACTGTAAATCCACTGCCCCCTTGTGAACCTTTGGAATACCGAACAGGTTAGGGAGTCTTGGATGTTCTACATGTAAATAATTGTATTCCATTTCATTGATATATCCCTGAAATAATGCATCACGTAGATATACATCAATTTTATAATAGGCCCTATTGACCTCGCTCCTTGAAACAGCAGCATATGTATCATCACCATTGAGAATAGCAGTCATTCGTGAAATATAGTCAGTATTGGTCATCACCACCATCCCCCCCACCCTTTGTCTGGCTTCATGAATCTATACAGTCCAGATTTCTTGAGGTAATCCACCAATTCCCTCTCTTGCCGTGTTAAATTATCATTAAAGTAGTGGACATTGCTAAGGGTCTTCCGCATTTGTGTTTCAACTAACTTTTCAAAACACAAAACCTCAGAGTTGATGGGGGGAATAAATGTACTTTTTCTTTTAAAATAACTTAAACTATTGACAGGGTCCGTAGTTAATTCACACACTAACTTTTCCTTGTTAGCAAAAAACAATTTTAAACTCATTTGCCTTGAGAACATTTTAACTTCCAGCAACACATGAGCTAAATCTAGTTTAAACATAGGTACAAAGTTTACACCTTTACAAAACAATTCAAAGTGTGTTTCACCTATAATGAGATCTGTGTAATTGTAAATACAAAAACCTTTTTCTTCACCAATTGGTGGTTGCTACCATCAATAGTTACAATATCGTTGTTGTTTTCTAAAAATTCTTATCTACAATTTCCACAGTATTGTTTTCAATAGTACATATCTCATCCCCAGTGAGCCCACAGTCAATTGCATAACTTTCGTTGTAGTCCACATGTTCCAAACCATCTGTTGGTTCACCATTTATAATAGAATCATGACAATTCTCATGTGAGGAATTGTTAACTAATTCAATAATGACATTGAATGGATTGATCAATATCTCCCTCTCCTGTTCACCCTCCCCCCTCGGTTGTATTGTTGTGATACCCCCACAGTCCTGTCTCGGTTTTTGAGTCTCTCCGATCTCCGAGGGCCGTTCTCTGAGTCCAAAAAATCATCACAGTCAAAAAATTCAGCTTGACGGTCAACAGTAACCCCACCATTGTCAATGTTTCCATTACCGTTGAAACCCATCCTATGAGCACGTTGTTTTAAGCCTGGGGGATAGGCACAACTGTTCTTATAGTCTGCCGTATCCCTCTCAAGCTTCTTCTTTTTGGTAATGAGCGTTTTAGCAACAGTAGAAGCAACATTATTCATTGCCCTATCGAAATTGGCACGATATTGTGAAAACAATAAATCTTTCGTTATACTCACGTATAATCTACCAATCTGGTCCTTAAGCTCGGCCAATTTCAATTCGTTGTTGCGCAAGATAATGTCCAACATCTCCAATCCAGCCCTATCGAACAGGGCTGTTAACTCTCGATATGCGACTGTGTTTTCCTCTATCCCCATCGGCCTTTTCCAAATGCGTAGACCCATGGGCACCTGGTTAAGTTCCTTAGATTGTCTAAGAAACATACTGTCCAAATGAATAGCTCTGTACTTGTTGCAGAGCTTCTCGTACTGAAAAATTTGCTCCTTTACACATGGAAACGCTGCAGCTTCACTGTTGTTACCAACCGCCACATTCGTAACAGGTAGCCGGAACCAGGAAGTTAGATCGATACCCCCATCCTGTCTCGTCCTATTCGACACTTCTGCTGTGCTCACCACATTCATGCTCCGCTGCTGAGTCCCCACAGTACTGGTCACAGTATCGACCCTGGAGCCTTGTCCTGGTGGAATGGAGCTTAATGGAGAGTGTAGAGTAAACAATTGTACCTCCGAATCAGTCGGGCTCACCGCAGTAGCCGCTTCCTCATTAGCGGTTCCATCAGTTTCAACCTCACTGTTAGTATAGACCTTTATCAGTTTGTTAACCACGACAGCTAACTCCTTAAGAACAGCCTCCATACTGCAACTTGTAACAACGTCACCACACGGAAAGCAAACTTTACCAACGGCACCAAAAATAGTAAAAGGCAGAAAAACACCCACAAGGGCAGATACCAATAATGCAGAACCACCGCACGGCACAATCCACCTTCAATGCAGTATCGTTGTGTAAACCAAGAAACACTCCTTGGATATACAAGCAGTAAGGAATTTATTAAGACAAATAAAACGACTAAGCGCTTTCGCCAGCAATCTGGCTTCTTCAGAGTCGTTATTACACCCATAAACGCACATATATATATTACTAAAACTACTTTCATTGGTCAAGTACTCGTTAATCATGAATAATTAATTAATTAATAGCTAAAAGCCTTCCTACTACATCATTCTTAATAATGGATTCACTTTTTTATATACATAAATTCTTACTCAATTCAAATAATATATCTCATAATTAATAATACAACTATATTAATAAATATCTAAAAACAAAACAATGTTAAACACACACAAATTGTTATTAAAACATCTATCCAATAGTTACAAAACATAACTGTGATTAACAAACTGAATAATTACTATAACTGGATGTTGTAAAATACATTTCAACCTTCAAATCTGCTGGGACCTAAGTTTTAACAGGGGTTTGAGGGAAATGAAATCATTCAGACCAGGTGGTCTACACGCATCCAACCTTAGCTGCCATTCTGTCTCTAAGGCTCCTACTCTACTGCACACATCCCCTCCTTCCCCATAGTCCCATACTCGCCCTATAACAAAGAAAATAAACTTTTTGAAAGATACTACAAAACTACAAAAGGGGAATGGTGGTGACTTAAGATGTGTAATGCAATACAACCATAGGTCAATTGAATTGTCTAATATATTAAGAGCTGCATGGGATACAGTTTTGAGTGAAGAGAGTAAGAACATTCTAGGAGCTGGACCAGAGATAGCATATAGTAGGGGCCAGAATATGAAAAACATCTTGGAAACAAAAAATAGGAAGGTGTATAAATCCGTCATGAAAAGGTGTGGGATGTGTAATAGTTGTAGATACATCAATGAGGGTACGTATGTTTGTGTAGAAGGGCACAATTATACTATTGGATGTCCTGGGCGGTGTACCTGTTTAACAAAGAATGTGGTTTACTTGGCAACGTGCACATCATGTGAGGCGTACTATGTAGGCAAAACTGTCAGGAAATTACGTGACAGGATAGCTGAGCATATAAGATCTATTAAGAAGAAAGACTTACATAATGCGCTTTTTCTGCATAGTAGAAGATGTGTATCTTTCAAAAAGTTTATTTTCTTTGTTATAGGGCGAGTATGGGACTATGGGGAAGGAGGGGATGTGTGCAGTAGAGTAGGAGCCTTAGAGACAGAATGGCAGCTAAGGTTGGATGCGTGTAGACCACCTGGTCTGAATGATTTCATTTCCCTCAAACCCTGTTAAAACTTAGGTCCCAGCAGATTTGAAGGTTGAAATGTATTTTACAACATCCAGTTATAGTAATTATTCAGTTTGTTAATCACAGTTATGTTTTGTAACTATTGGATAGATGTTTTAATAACAATTTGTGTGTTTTTAACATTGTTTTGTTTTTAGATATTTATTAATATAGTTGTATTATTAATTATGAGATATATTATTTGAATTGAGTAAGAATTTATGTATATAAAAAAGTGAATCCATTATTAAGAATGATGTAGTAGGAAGGCTTTTAGCTATTAATTAATTAATTATTCATGATTAACGAGTACTTGACCAATGAAAGTAGTTTGAGTAGTATATATATGTGTGTTTATGGGTGTAATAACGACTCTGAAGAAGCCAGATTGCTGGCGAAAGCGCTTAGTCGTTTTATTTGTCTTAATAAATTCCTTACTGCTTGTATATCCAAGGAGTGTTTCTTGGTTTACACAACGATACTGCATTGAAGGTGGATTGTGCCGTGCGGTGGTTCTGCATTATTGGTATCTGCCCTTGTGGGTGTTTTTCTGCCTTTTACTATTTTTGGTGCCGTTGGTAAAGTTTGCTTTCCGTGTGGTGACGTTGTTACAAGTTGCAGTATGGAGGCTGTTCTTAAGGAGTTAGCTGTTGTGGTTAACAAACTGATAAAGGTCTATACTAACAGTGAGGTTGAAACTGATGGAACCGCTAATGAGGAAGCGGCTACTGCGGTGAGCCCGACTGATTCGGAGGTACAATTGTTTACTCTACACTCTCCATTAAGCTCCATTCCACCAGGACAAGGCTCTAGGGTCGATACTGCGACCAGTACTGTGGGGACTCAGCAGCGGAGCATGAATGTGGTGAGCACAGCAGAAGTGTCGAATAGGACGAGACAGGATGGGGGTATCGATCTAACTTCCTGGTTCCGGCTACCTGTTACGAATGTGGCGGTTGGTAACAACAGTGAAGCTGCAGCGTTTCCATGTGTAAAGGAGCAAATTTTTCAGTACGAGAAGCTCTGCAACAAGTACAGAGCTATTCAGTTGGACAGTATGTTTCTTAGACAATCTAAGGAACTTAACCAGGTGCCCATGGGTCTACGCATTTGGAAAAGGCCGATGGGGATAGAGGAAAACACAGTCGCATATCGAGAGTTAACAGCCCTGTTCGATAGGGCTGGATTGGAGATGTTGGACATTATCTTGCGCAACAACGAATTGAAATTGGCCGAGCTTAAGGACCAGATTGGTAGATTATACGTGAGTATAACGAAAGATTTATTGTTTTCACAATATCGTGCCAATTTCGATAGGGCAATGAATAATGTTGCTTCTACTGTTGCTAAAACGCTCATTACCAAAAAGAAGAAGCTTGAGAGGGATACGGCAGACTATAAGAACAGTTGTGCCTATCCCCCAGGCTTAAAACAACGTGCTCATAGGATGGGTTTCAACGGTAATGGAAACATTGACAATGGTGGGGTTACTGTTGACCGTCAAGCTGAATTTTTTGACTGTGATGATTTTGGACTCAGAGAACGGCCCTCGGAGATCGGAGAGACTCAAAAACCGAGACAGGACTGTGGGGGTATCACAACAATACAACCGAGGGGGGAGGGTGAACAGGAGAGGGAGATATTGATCAATCCATTCAATGTCATTATTGAATTAGTTAACAATTCCTCACATGAGAATTGTCATGATTCTATTATAAATGGTGAACCAACAGATGGTTTGGAACATGTGGACTACAACGAAAGTTATGCAATTGACTGTGGGCTCACTGGGGATGAGATATGTACTATTGAAAACAATACTGTGGAAATTGTAGATAAGAATTTTTTAGAAAACAACAACGATATTGTAACTATTGATGGTAGCAACCACCAATTGGTGAAGAAAAAAGGTTTTTGTATTTACAATTACACAGATCTCATTATAGGTGAAACACACTTTGAATTGTTTTGTAAAGGTGTAAACTTTGTACCTATGTTTAAACTAGATTTAGCTCATGTGTTGCTGGAAGTTAAAATGTTCTCAAGGCAAATGAGTTTAAAATTGTTTTTTGCTAACAAGGAAAAGTTAGTGTGTGAATTAACTACGGACCCTGTCAATAGTTTAAGTTATTTTAAAAGAAAAAGTACATTTATTCCCCCCATCAACTCTGAGGTTTTGTGTTTTGAAAAGTTAGTTGAAACACAAATGCGGAAGACCCTTAGCAATGTCCACTACTTTAATGATAATTTAACACGGCAAGAGAGGGAATTGGTGGATTACCTCAAGAAATCTGGACTGTATAGATTCATGAAGCCAGACAAAGGGGGGGGGATGGTGGTGATGACCAATACTGACTATATTTCACAAATGACTGCTATTCTCAATGGTGATGATACATATGCTGCTGTTTCAAGGAGCGAGGTCAATAGGGCCTATTATAAAATTGATGTATATCTACGTGATGCATTATTTCAGGGATATATCAATGAAATGGAATACAATTATTTACATGTAGAACATCCAAGACTCCCTAACCTGTTCGGTATTCCAAAGGTTCACAAGGGGGCAGTGGATTTACAGTTTAGGCCCATTGTTTCAGCACGGGGTTCGAAAACGGAACCCCTTGCAGCATATGTAGATGTGGCTGTTAAGGATGTGGTGAATGCGGCCCCACATATTGTAAGGGATTCATGGCACTGCCTGGATAGGTTGAGGAAATTAGAAACAAGAGATGTTGCGTTTGGATTTCTTACAATTGATGTTGTAAATTTATTCTCCGTCATACCCCATGAACAAGGATTAGAAATGTTCTATGAGGCTATGGTTATGAGTGGGTTGATGGAAGGGACAAAGGTGAATTTTTTGCGTGAGCTAATGGAGCTTGTGTTGAAAAATAATTTCATCTTGTTTGAGGGAGAGCTGCATCAGCAAGTAGCAGGAGTAGCCATGGGTGCGAGATGTGCCCCAGTGTTTGCGAATGCAGTATTATTGACTTGGGAGAAAGCACACATTTTTGGATCTAAACACTACACTGATAAGGTAATCATGTATAGTAGATTCTTGGATGATATCCTGGTCTTATGGAAAGGGGATGAGCAATCAGCTATTGAGTTTGTTAATTATTTAAATGAAACAACTGAATTTTTGAAATTCACTTTCAAATGGCATGAGGAAAAGATGAATTATTTGGACTTAATGATTATTAAGAAGAATGGAGGATTTGAGAGTAACATCTATAGAAAGGAGAATTACTCCAATTCTCTATTACATTACAGTAGCTGCCATCCCTTTCATCAACGCAAGGGAGTTATCAGGGGACAAATGATAAGGACTTCTAGATTGGTGAGCAATGATGTTGTATTTAAAGAGGAGTTATTCAAATTGATTGGGATGTTCCTGGATAGAGGGTATCCATTGAAATTACTCCTTAGTGTTAGGAAAGATGTGTTAAGGGAAAGAAATGGTAGATACGCACCTATTTTAACTAGTGGAGTAGAACTATTTAATGAACAACAAAAGGGGAATGGTGGTGACTTAAGATGTGTAATGCAATACAATCATAGGTCAATTGAATTGTCTAATATATTAAGAGCTGCATGGGATACGGTTTTGAGTGAAGAGAGTAAGAACATTCTAGGAGCTGGACCAGAGATAGCATATAGTAGGGGCCAGAATATGAAAAACATCTTGGAAACAAAAAATAGGAAGGTGTATAAATCCGTCATGAAAAGGTGTGGGATGTGTAATAGTTGTAGATACATCAATGAGGGTACGTATGTTTGTGTAGAAGGGCACAATTATACTATTGGATGTCCTGGGCGGTGTACCTGTTTAACAAAGAATGTGGTTTACTTGGCAACGTGCACATCATGTGAGGCGTACTATGTAGGCAAAACTGTCAGGAAATTACGTGACAGGATAGCTGAGCATATAAGATCTATTAAGAAGAAAGACTTACATAATGCGCTTTTTCTGCATAGTAGAAGATGTGTATCTTTCAAAAAGTTTATTTTCTTTGTTATAGGGCGAGTATGGGACTATGGGGAAGGAGGGGATATGTGCAGTAGAGTAGGAGCCTTAGAGACAGAATGGCAGCTAAGGTTGGATGCGTGTAGACCACCTGGTCTGAATGATTTCATTTCCCTCAAACCCCTGTTAAAACTTAGGTCCCAGCAGATTTGAAGGTTGAAATGTATTTTACAACATCCAGTTATAGTAATTATTCAGTTTGTTAATCACAGTTATGTTTTGTAACTATTGGATAGATGTTTTAATAACAATTTGTGTGTTTTTAACATTGTTTTGTTTTTAGATATTTATTAATATAGTTGTATTATTAATTATGAGATATATTATTTGAATTGAGTAAGAATTTATGTATATAAAAAAGTGAATCCATTATTAAGAATGATGTAGTAGGAAGGCTTTTAGCTATTAATTAATTAATTATTCATGATTAACGAGTACTTGACCAATGAAAGTAGTTTGAGTAGTATATATATGTGTGTTTATGGGTGTAATAACGACTCTGAAGAAGCCAGATTGCTGGCGAAAGCGCTTAGTCGTTTTATTTGTCTTAATAAATTCCTTACTGCTTGTATATCTAAGGAGTGTTTCTTGGTTTACACAACGATACTGCATTGAAGGTGGATTGTGCCGTGCGGTGGTTCTGCATTATTGTCAATAATATGTATTTCAACCAAATTCAAACAATTAGTTGCCTGGAAATCCCTGATAATTTTCCATTCACCTTTTACTAATGTCACACTATAAACTTTTCATCTTAAAATCACTTCAGGTTATAGTGTTGGAGGTGCATGCCCAAACAGTTAAACAGCAACTATTCTCATAAAAAGTATGTAAAAAAAATAATTCTATAATACATTGTGATGATTTAGTGGTGATAGCACTTAATTCTTGCTTTCCTTTGTGACAGATCAGAAATGGTAAGCACATAAAGTCTCCTTTTAATTGCCAGTGACCCACCTTACATGAGCTAACTAGTCACTGGTTCCAGTAACCGAACCAACTCAATATACATTTAGTACTTGCTGCTCCAAGAGTAGTAAACTCAAATTCTACCATTTTTTAGAAAGTCAGTTAAACACTAATTCACACCTATATAGTATGACTTAAGCATGAGTCATTTACTGTGATCAGTTTATTGCTTTATTCAGTGCTTGTGCATGTAGACATTCATTACACTTTTAAGCCTCTTTAGTACAAACCACCTTGGGGAATGATAATGTTAAATAAAGTTACCGCAGTTCAGATCCTCTAAAATATATTCAAACTCTGAATACATTATTTGACATCCCCCGGCAAGCAATATCAGAAAATTAGATATTTCCGCAGGTCAAATAAACCTACAGGAAATACTGCAGCTGTACAGCAATGTTACTTCTACCTTTCTCAACTGGGTCAACACAGAATAAATAAGCTGTAAGCTTTACATGAGTGCAACTTAAAATACTTTTGCACTGACTACACTTTTTCTTTCCATGGTTCTGTTCTGCATTAATCTGCAAAAAAAAAAAACACCTTCGCCATCATGTAAAGATAATATTGCAACACTTACTTGCTCAGCATGTCTTGTTATTGGTTAACAATGGTCCACTCTGCTAGCTCAATACACATAAGTTAAATACCTTTGTATGATTTTTTCTAACTATACAATCTGCTATCTAAAACTTAAAGCCACTTAGCATGAATTAATGGCAAAAATCTCACATTGGAGCACCTTATGTTAGAAGCATAAATCTGAACACCACAATCACAACCAACAATCATCAAGAGCTACCCATATTACTTGTGCACTCCCACATCCTTTTCCCTTGGAAAGTGCTTCTGCCTAAAGGTAGGAAATGTCAATCTGTCACCATTAATTTTTCCTTGAATTTCGCTGTTTGTGTTTTCACTATTAGCTCCCTCTAATTCACAGATTAGTTCACCTCTAGCTTCCCTCTCCACTCAGCTTTGTATGAGATACTGCATTGCATCCTGAGAGTCTTACAAAGGTTTTTGGCCCTTGAAGAAAGCATATTTTGTAAAGGTAGGACATACTGACTGCCACGTAATTAGTTTCAAATGGCATCCCTTTATTACTGGATTAATTAATATCCTTCTCTACCTGGCAGTGCCCAAGTAATTATTCTCAACAAGTACTCTGCTATCTAACTTTGCAGATTTTACTTGGCTGCCACACCTAAGATAGGAGCTTTTCTTTGACTGAATATGTTTCTAAGAAAACAAGAATATGCCTCAGTCTCTTTCTCTGCCACCCCAGCTCCCATCATAAAAGCATGACACACTCAGTTCTTATGTTTCTTTTCAGGCAATCCAGACAAGCTTCCAGCTGCTGCATAATTACTGCACTAACCTGACTGTCTGTACTTATGGCACACCAAGCACATAAATGTTTTTTCTTCATGCTTGATTCTTCATAGCCACCTGTTGTCTTCTGGTAAATGTTCCACTTGGGTTTACATTGTTTTGTTCTTCTGTTGCAGTACACGGATGGCAATGGAGTGTTCCATGAGCACGCCCTCAATACAGGCATCCTTAGTAAGGGGTTTTCCTATAAAAATCATCCATGTTATTATTCATGTTTTGTATTACAGCAAGGAACAAATCAAGAGAAGCTCTGACAGCAAAAGAAGCCATGTTTTGAAGTTCTTTTTTACATAGATTAGCCCCCTTTGATCAGTTAGAAACCATGAGATCTAGTGTTAAGGGTTTCAATATTGTGCTACTGCCCTCAAAGAGGGGCATTGACCAATTAATCTAACTGCCACAAGCCCCATTCTAACAAATTAATGTGATAATACTGTAATTCAACTTTTAATTTTCTTTTGTTTTAATATGGGGAGACCCAGCAGGAGAGCATCTTTTTCTAAAGTGGACCATACCAGACGTGAGAAGTTCAAATATTTATATTCACATTCCCACTGTATACCTTCCAAGCAATTCCTGGTCCTCAGTTCTTTACTTTACACAAGAATAGTGTGGTATCCTTTATCTGGGAAAAAGACAAATAGCGAATATCTTGGAAGAAACCTATTAAGCCTAAGGAATGGGGGGACTGGGATTGTCAGATTTGCAACTTTATTGGCAGGTGTTCCAAATGCTTCCTTTTTTCTGTGTCATTTTGCTATTCCAGTCTCTATATGGAAGAAACTGGACTGGATTAACAGACATCTGCTGATTCAGATTTTTGACAAGGTGAATAAACAGAAATCTGAGCTATTTGTGGTAGTAGCTGATGGCTGCTTAAATTGGTCATTAGATGTGCTGGCAGTAGGTCCATGGAAAGATGTGGTAGTGCCCATTGGTTGTAAACTAGTAGGTACTGCAGATGGGTCATATTTGGTAACCTGGTTAACTAGGTATCAGCAAATTACATGCTGGGATCAATTACAGGAGGATTTCCTTTATCACATGGGAGCATTGCCACAGAAATGTAAGTATAGTCCATTGGTCTACTTGATTTATACCTATTTTTGGAAAATATGTAACAGAATTAAAACTTATGCTCCTTTTAGGCTGAAATGTTCATACAGTGCAGTTGATCAGAACAATCATTTGAAGCCTAGCTGCTGTCATCCCCACTACAAACTTTTCCTTTTCAAGAGAGATTGTGGAGACAGACCTAGGGTGTATTTGTGGTTATACATCCACTCATCTAGGTTATGTTTAAATAGAGTTATCATGGAAGGGAAGTCTGTTACAGAAGACAGGCATTATTTGACAGAAGAATCTATCTCACCAGCAGGTTCTGTGTATGTTGCAGTGGAGGTTAAGTTCTATAGTATGGGTGTTTGATGTTGCAGGTTTTGTAAGCATGTAGGAGGTGGTTTATGACAAGGTAATTTGAGGTCTTAAAGGTGAAGTAGAGGTCACCTCAAAGAAATCTGTATATGATGGAAAAATAGAAAGAGAAATAACTTTAATGCATTCTTTATAGGTCATAGAGCTCAGGCTGTTGACTTTTAGTAAAGAATTACTGGGGTCTGACAAGTTGGATTATGAGTCTGGAGAGGTACATGCTGCAGGGAGCATTGTATTCCAAATATGCACTATCAGGAAGCAGTAGAGATGTGTGATAACATCCTTGGATCTAGAAGATATGCCTTTAGTGATTAGCTGTGCTAGAGAGAAGGATTTTCTAATTACTAGGAATACATGGTGTTTGAAGAAAGGTTCATTATCTATGAAATTATCCAACTCCCTAATGACTGCAATAATTTTACAAGAGGCATCATGTATACAGTAAGTGCATGGGTGCTTCTATTTACTGAATGACACAACACTACACTTTATAGCATTTAGCTTCAGTCTGTGGTCCTGGCATAATTCATTTGTTCTTATTAGCCCCCAGTTTAGAATATGGAAGTCAACCAGGGAGTTCATGATGACTCCCACTTTGCAATCATCTGCAGACTTTGATCAGCCATGTTTTTTTGACATTAGCTTTGAAATCTGGGAAGTAAATACCAAATAAGAGTGGGCCACAAAATAGAGCTCAGTAGTGATAAACCTTTAAGAAGAGAGTGAGACCCAAGTCATAATTTGTTTTGTCCTGACTGTGAGCCATTTGGCTTTCCAGGATGTAACATAAAGGCTTATTTTAAGTTTGATTAGTTTGTTATAATGTGTGAGTATCAGACAGTATCAAAAGCCTTAGCCAGGTCAAAGTGCATTGTGTGTACTGAATTGTCCTCATCCAAAGCCTCTATGACCCTTTTGAAGAAGTCTACCAGGTTAAGCAATAGGATCTACCCTTCACAAACCCAAATTGATTTGGGTCAAGGATTATAAGTAGCTAATATCCTTATTTAAGAGTTCCATAATGATTAATTTCATAGCCATAGACATAAGGCCTGCAAGATAATGGGCTTACAGTTTCCAGGATCATTGGTAGGTCCACTCTTGCGGAGGGTTACAACCATCATTATTTTCCATGTCTCTAGCATGAAGCCAGGTGAGAGTCTGTGTCTGAAAAGATTTAGGAGAAGATCAGTGAGACAGTGCTTAAGACTGACAAGGAAGCACCCTGGCATAATATCAGGCCTCATAGAGCTGATGATGTTCACCACTGAGAAAGCCTTTATGATTTGTTCAGAGGTAATCTTTCGGGGGAGAAGATAAGAGGTACTGAGAGCAGAAGGTAGGGGTGATGGGGAGAAATTGGAACTTACTTTCTCTGTGAATATGTTGGCTATGTCTGTATGAGTAGAGTTGTGTATAAACTGAGAGCAGTGAAGGGTATATTGCCCCTAAGGTTTCTGACATTTAAAAGACTTATGACTGTTCTTGATAGAGTTGTCAATTTTCAGTTCGTATTTAGCAATGGTAGATTTAACTTTGCTTCTAAGTTCTTTGTTTAGCTCACTGAGTTTGTCATTGAAGTGTGGGATTTTCAGTCTGTTCCTAAGAGTTAGGAGTTTTTAGCTTGTTTATAGAGTTGTCAGTTTTCAGTTCATATTTAGCATTGGTAAATTTAATTTTGCTTTTACGTTCATTGTTTAGCTCATTGAGTTTCTTTGAAGTGTGGGATTTTCAGTTTATTCCTAAGGATGAAGAGTTTTTAACTTGTTTATACTAGAGTTCCACCACAACGGTTGTTTCTGTACTTGGCACTGTATTTGTATCAGTTAGGTCCAATGACTCAGTGCAACATTTTAGGTGAGAATAGAAGATGTCCTGACTGAAGTCACTGTTACAGTATTCCTGATAAATGGATTATCACCACTGATATCTAACTGGGGTGCAAAGCTTTACCTTCCCTAAGTCGTACTTCTGAAGCATGACCTCAGTGCGTATGCATTGGGGTATTAAGATGGATGTGCGAGCATTGATACTCAGACTATCTCACCCCCAGCCTGAATGCAGGTTGTGCATTTGTCAGACTGTTGACTGTATGGTTGTTGGTACTTTTGCTTCATTTGTTTCATCCAAGTAAGTGCCCTGTAGGGGAACCTCTCCCTTTTACCTTACATTTTATTGTTTGAAATTTGTAGATGTTGGCTAGGAGGGGCAAGTGCGAGTGTGGTAGGCAGATTCCATACAAGGATTTGCATACCCAGTGACTTTTTTGTCTAGGCCCTGAGCACATTCACAAATCCTGTTCTTTTTGAGAACATTATTAGCTCCATAAACCCTTAGGTCTAGGCTGTTTTCAGTTAACACTTTCCTTGAGACCCGTGTCTTAAATGTCTGGTCCAGTCCAACATTGTCTGACTCCCATCTTCAGACGTGTCTCTTCTGCTGAAGAAGAAGCTTAAAAGGCTTCAGATAGATCAGCAGTCAAATGTTTCTGATTCCAATGTACCTGCTAAAGTTACAGAATCCATGGTACATCAGACTTCTGCTCAGTTCCCCACAAGTAAGATCCTGTCGGACACTGCTGTGGCTCATTAGGCCTTCTAGACTGCTGATACATCTGATGAACCATGACTAATTATTTCAGAAGGACCACACGTCAACTAACAAATATTAGTTAGGGAAGAGATCCCTTGCTCTGTAATAAAGGTCAGACAGGGTTTAGAACCTCTGCACCTCGTCAAGGCGGACATCACACCTAGAAAGAAAAAAAACAGAAGACTAAACATGTGACCTGTCCCTCAGTAGGTAGGGAGAAAGAGAGGATGGACTTTTCACAAGGGTTGTTTAAAGTGATTATGTCCTTAAAACATCCCTTTTTTGGGTCTCCCATACCACAGGCTACTCCCGTAAAACCCACCCTGGTTTCCTCCTCCTCTTGTGATGAGGAGCAGGATGAAAACTCTGACCATTCTCTGGACTATTCCTCTTAAATGCATTAGATAGTTGAAGTACCCAAGAAAAAATAGTGTTAGCTTAAATGGTGATGGATGTGATTTTGTTATATGCATCCTGGATAGTGGGAATTATAGAAGCGGTTATGGAATTGGCTAGGGTCTGGTGAGCAGGAGGTAGAGAAGTTCAAGGTCATTATCTTCAGATATATATTATGTAAGAATGGGATTGGAATTGCAAAAGAAAATGGACACACCACCCTCGTCCCAGAGACCTTTTCAATAGAAGGTCTAAATGAGTGATGAGCATGGGGAACAGGTAGGGTGAGAATGATATCAATGCAATGGAAGCACATTTCAGTAATGAGGCAGATACTATTTTCTAGAGTCAGGAATGTTTCTGTGGAAGGAAATGTACTACTTAGGCTTCTAGTGTTAAGCATTACTACCTTCATGCCACTCTGAGTTGATTTGGTTAGGTTGGTAGATAGATCAGACTTGAATTGACTAAAACGACACAGTGAGGAAAGGGAAATTCCAAGCAAATATACAAAAGCCATAAGGAGGTCCAAGCCATCCATTTCAAACAAGGTAGGATTGTTGACTCTCTCCTTCCAGACAGTTGCACACACTGGACCCCCTTGGAATGACTTCAGTAACAAAAGACAGCTGTTGAAGTCAATTATGTTTTATTGGTATAGTGGCAACATTCTTGATGAAGGCAGGATGCTGATCAAGACTAGCTTTATACCAGCCTTGACTGCATCCTCAGCAAGTCCCACCATGTCACCCTTCATATAATCCAAGGACGTGTGTATTAAGTTTTTCACATTCATATAAACAGTGACTATGCCATTGGTACACTAGGGGTGAAGGAATGCAAGTGCCCTCATAAACTGTCTCATTTTGGTACATGAGAGGCAACTTACCATCACCCCTTCATTGCTCATTCTTGTGAGGAGTGTTTTTGTATAGCTCATTATTAATGTGAAACAGAGCTCCTGCATGACACTGTTCAAGAGGAACCTGGACGAGTGGATGGGGCACCATAAATTCTTACCAGGGGTAGCACCCACAACCCTCCTGGACATGGGCAGTCATCAGTAAATGCCATCTTGGGTATTGACTGGCATTTTCATGGTACTACGTTGGGATGAAATGGCTAGGCTTAAAATGACCTCCAGGTTGATAGCCTAGTAATCTACTATTATCCTATGCTTATAGCATCACCAGTGGCTAGGACATTACCTTGTGTGATGGTTGTCTCATCAAGCCTTAAAGACTTTGGTGTGTTAACTTGGTGACCCTTCTGAATAGTGTTTTTGTTGGGTGTTGTAGTGTGAATAGCTCAAGGAGAGTTTTTTATGCTGCTCTGAAATTATAGAATCAAGCATTTGTCTCAGAAGTGCCTGAGGTTTTTGAGAGACTTTTTACATATCTCAGTGTAAGTAGGCTCATTCACTGGCAAGTGATAAACTGGTGTCTTGAAGATATGGATACTGACAACCTCATAAAAAGTAGTGACATGTTTTGAAGAGAGGCTAGTCTCCAAGTTTAACAGGTATTTGTGCCTCTCACTAGTGGATTCATTGTGTGGTAAACAAAAGTAGTAGTCAGTAAGCATGAGCCAGTAATTAGTGAATGCTGAGCAAGTAATAGAGTAACACTATACTGGTTGTATTACATGCCAGGCATGGAGATTACCAGTAATGTGGAGTTTAGGGGGCTACATCTGTTGATCTCTGAGCCACCTTTATGACAGCAAGGTACTGTCTTTTTTAAACACCTTTACTGATTATTACCTATGACTTAGGCAAATCTATATCCTTACAAATGAAACAAACAATATTAATATGTTCACAGCCACAAATACCATGCATCACACACACCCTTCTGTACAATATAATCAATCCAACACTACATAAACTGGTCATCTCCTGCCTTCCCTCAAACCCCACTCCTCACCCAAAACATTCTTCTGCATGCATTGTTCCCATAATTAACAGTCCCCTCCATGCAATGTGTGCCTACCCTTCTCTAAAGATCCCACCCCCAGCTGTTCCATCTCTGCCACAACACTCTTCACTTCAAGCATGGTTGCTCTAATGTCGATCTCCACTTTCCAGTAATCTCCTCCCTGGTAGCCACCAGAGCCAAACTCAACAAGACCCCACTATATACATGTAACTCAGACCCTGCATCCCAGCTCAAAAAAAAATCACCTCCCCAGTCACACCCATCTGGCCACCCAGCAGTCCTGACAGAACACTTTGCAGGGAATCTCAAAAGTCCGCCAACTCACCACATTCCCAAAGCACATGCTGCCACTTACCTCCCTCCTCCCCACCACACCTCCAAAACCCACCATCCACCCAAGGAAAAACTTCCTGGGGTTTGCATGGGGTAAAAAACACCAATGCAGACACTTCCAAACAAAAATCTCAATGTCCATTAGCTCAGCTGATTAAGCAATTTAGCAAAGTGAAGGTTGTTTGCCTATGTTGTGGTTCAAATCTTAGTGTATCCTGTTTGGGGCTTCAGGATAGGCATAATGGTTAAAGTGTTTACCTTGTAGACAAGAGGTACAGGGTTTGAGTCTTGCAAAGGGAAATTGACTAGATTTAAAATAATCCACAAGGGCAGCCAGCATAGTATTTATTTATGAACCTATGAGCCTATGAAATCCTTCAAACCCCTACTTATACCCAGGAGCCACACAAGCATCCCCCTCTGCCCTCGCCAAGAACCGCCCTCTTCTCAAGCAAGGTACTGACTTGTACTATCAAGACTCAAACTGAAAAAATGTATAAAGCTGTGAGAAAGGGGAGAGGCACCAGCTTAGTACAGCAAGGCTCTTCATGGCTAGGATAGTACCTGAAAGGCAGTACCCCATACTGCCATTTCTAGACAAGAAATGGTGAATCTATGCTCTGAGAAGGGGGACAGGAGGCAACTTGGCACAGCAGAGCATTACTGCACTAAGCTAGTAAGTGAATGTTGCAGCTTTATACTGCACAACACCACTGGAGAACACTACAGGATGGATGGAGCAGTTATGTGACTCCAAAATGGGGACCACAGTTAAGTCAATGAAGGGGATTGTAAAGGAAATATTAATGCTATAGTCCAATTTAGGATTCAGTGATTTGTGTTTATTGAGTGCACTCCATACCATAACTGTGTAATGTACAGCTCAACCAAATGGAGCACAATGACACACAAGGCACAGCAATTTAAAACAATTAAGAAAGCTAATCAGTCAATCAATATTTGACTTCATTTGTTCCTATGAGACTAAAAATTCTCAGAATACCAACAAAGTTATTTTTTCTCATAAAGCAAATCTCTGAGTCACAGAAGCATAACATTTTCCCCAGTATGCAGTTCAGTTTCACACAATGTGCAGTAGTAACTTTGAAATCAAGAAAATACAGTAAAATAAGTACCTTTATCTGCACTTTTTTTTTCAAAAAATACAGTATTTAAATTGATTTTAACTGTGTTGCAGGAATATTAACTGAACTGGAAGTTAGTCAGTGTTTGCTGTATTTTGTTATTTGCTAGTAATTACACATGTGGGGGTAGCCACATTCTTTGATTTCCTGTCCTTGCCTATTTAAGTGGTACAGTGTGAAATATTTTCTGCTTAAAAACCTCAGCTTTGGCCGGCTAAGAACTAGCTGTATTCAACTGGACGTATAAGAGAATTTAAGTACCTTTATCTGCACTTTTTTTTTCAAAAAATACAGTATTTAAATTGATTTTAACTGTGTTGCAGGAATATTAACTGGAAGTTTTGACTCTGCAATCTTAATGGCCTTGAAACTGCCCGCCCCTCTTGTAAATTTGTGTTTGGATAATCCATCTGGGCCCATCTCATTTGCTCACTCAACTGAGTGCAGTGAGATCATATTCTGATTTCAGGCACTCCTACTGTGTACAAAGAGAGCATCTGGGAAACAGAAAAAAAAAATGTAAGCTTGTTTCCTGCCTTTCCTGTTAAGTGGTATAGACTATTTGTAGGCTTCTGAGCCCCCAAGCCCTTCTGTGTTGGAGGGAAGCTTTCTAGCTTAGTTTTTTTTTTTCTTACAACTAGCCAGTTTTCTAGTTTCAGCACTCAAATCTGTTTCTTTGATCTCAGCACTTGTTCAGAAAAAAAAAATTTCATCTGCTTTTACTGTACTTGTGTTTCTACCTAATTTATTTTACTTTTGCATCATCTTAAAAGTATTCAATTGTATTTATTACTGCTTGGTGTAACTCATTCTAAGCCTTTTGGTTTAAACACTTGGGCTTCGGACCAGTTGTTTTGCACTGAGAGGGTTTGTGGTCTGCACTGTAGTGGCAGAACAGGTAGCTTACATTGTTCTAGGTTGGGAACTGCTGATTGAGGGCTCAGTGTCTGTTATTCTAAAAGTGTATTAATTCTGGTTTAAGCACTTGGGCTTTCAGGCCAGTTATTTTACATTAAGAGGGTTTGTGGTCTGCACTCTTGTGGGAGGAGAGGCTGGACTCTGCCCTTCTGAGCTGGGAATTTCTGGTTAAAGGCTTATAGTGCATGCATATCTGAACTGCTTCTTACTGAAGTTGGTGCCTTGTTTGCTGTGGCATAGACTGGATTCGGGCCTGCTGGATCTAGCTTTGTTTGTGTAACTTGAGCACTAATCCAGGCATTCTCTAAAGTATTCAATTGTATTTATTACTGCTTGGTAGTAACTTGATTAAAGTGTAGCTATCATTCTAAGTCTTTTGGATTAAGCACTTGGGCTTCAGACCAGTTGTTTTACATTAGGAAGGTTTGTGGCATGCACTGCGGTGGCAGGACAGGTAGCTTTCATCCTTCTAAGTTGGGAACTGCTGATTGAGAGCCCAGTGTCTGTTATTCTTAGTGTATTAGTTCTGGTTTAAGCACTTGGGCTTCAGGCCAGTTATTTTACATTAAGAAGGTTCGTGGTCTGCACTCTTGTGGGAGAAGAGGCTGGACTCTGCCCTTCTTAGCTGGGAATTTCTGGTTAAAGGTTTATAGTGCCTGAATATTTGAACTGTATCTTACTGAAATTGGTACACCTTGTTTGCTGTAGCATAGACTAGATCCAGGCCTGCTGAATCTAGCTTTGTTTATATGCTTGTTGTTTGTTTGCTTGTTATTTCCCTGGAATGCTAATTCCACCTAATATGTGGCTTCTCCACGCTTCTGTGGATCACTAGTGATATCTGCATTGCTTACTGTACTTATTTCCTTGTTTCACTTGAAAGAAAGTTACTGTTTGTCATTTTTGCATTTAAGTTACCTGTAACACATTGCACTTAAGTTACCTGGCACTTGCTCACTAAAGCAATTATATAAGTCAGCACTAAAAATTAAAAGCACTACACACTCACTCCCCACTGGCCCTATTTTCAATTATAAAGGAATTCCCAATATCATTCTAGCATGTCCAAAGGTCAGTTGTCAATCTCCTCTCCGGTCCAGCTGGTGAATCTGGGAATCTTGAGGCAATGTTACAACTGCCTCATGTACACAGACAACCCTCGCCTCCTCCCAAAAAATTCCAACACATGTGAGAGATGCAACCATATAGCCAAACTGGAGGCTAAGCTCTCTCAACTCAGTACTGGCATAACCAGTCAGGAGGAGAAGGAAACCACACTCACTACAATTCCAGTCTCACAGAGACCTACCACGACAGCAAACCAAACACATAATCACACAAAAACATACTCAGAGGCTCTAAATAAAGATCTGCCTAAGCAGCAGAGACCTCCAAAGCAGACACCCAAGCAACCGCTACCCCAAAACAAAACACGTGCAACACATATCTCACAAAGCCAGTGTGCCGAACAGTCACAGCCCTTAAGACTAAACAACACACCTGATACACTTGTAATAGGTGACTCTATTGTCAGGCACACTGACGTCCCGCTCTCCAGGCTGAACAAGGAGAGGGTCACCGTGAGCAGCCTGTCGGGTGCTAGGATCCGCCACATAACACAAGCACTCAGGTCACTCCAAGGCAAGTGCAAATATGACTTAGTCATTGTCCATGCTGGTGTGAATGACCTGAGACGTACCTCCCTGGACTACATGAAAAGAGACATAGAGGAGCTCTCTGTGCATGTAGCCCAGGCCGGTATGACCCTGATCTTGAGTAGCATCTTACCCTCTCCAAGAATGATGCCACAATATGAAGACAAGATGATCAATTTCAACAATTGGCTTAAGTACTGGTGTCATTCAAAAGGGATCCAATGCCTGTCAGCTTGGGATGATATGCTTGACAAGCCACGATGCTTCGCTAGGGACGGCTTGCACCTGTCACCCCTGGGCTTTCGGATATTGGCAAAGGCTCTTGCTACCCCATAGTGCCTTTTAGGCAAGGCTCAAAGACAAACCCACCTCCATAGGTATCACAAGGGATAAGAAACTAAGAGTAATGCTACTCAACGCCAGAAGTCTAAACCTCAAGATGCAGGCACTCGAAACTCTCCTTAGCATGGAGAACATTGATATCTGTGCAGTAACAGAAACCTGGTTCAGGGCTCCCGAGAGCACCCCAGCACTACCAGGTTATACCTCATACCATGCTTTTCGGCCCCAAAACTTGGACTGAACCACAAAAGGAGGGGGAGTATCGATATTCATCAACGGTACCCACACCTCCAGGTTGGTGGCAAAGCACGAAGCATCAGAGACTATCCATGTGCAACTAACAGTGGGTAAAACTGCCTTCCAGTTTATAGCCTGCTACAGACCACCCTCCCAAACCCAGGAACCACACTCGGCCTTCCTGAGAACACTGGAAAATATGAATGTCTCCAAACACCATTATATTGGGCGACTTCAACTACCCAAACATAGACTGGGAGCATTACTCTAGCTCCAACACCCTAGCCCAAAGGTTCCTAGAATTTATAAACTCAAATGCTATGGAACAACTTGTTACCACTCCCACAAGAGGGAAAACATACTGGACCTGATCATCACCAACATGGGGACTCTATGCTCCAGACCAGAAGTGTATCCCTCACTGGTAAGATCAGACCATAAACTAATCTCACTGGATATTCACATCCCGACCCCACCCCCTGCCCAGAAAACCACAGTGAAAAACTTCTCTAAAGCAAATTTCACACTCCTCAAAACTGAGGTGGAATCCTTCAAAGCCCCCGGGCCTGTGGAAAATACGGCCCAGACCGCAGAATCCTTTATAAACGCATTCTATGAACACCTTCAGGAATGCATGGATCATGTGATCCCAAATAAAACCAAGACCTAGTCCTCCAAAGGCGGTCTGGTGGACCCCAGCCATAAACAAACTATACAACAGAAGGAGGAAGCTACTAAATGATAGAGCAAAATCCCAAAAAGGGAAGGCATCACTGATCAGTATTAGCAAAAAACTATGGGCACTCATAAAATTGTCTAAGGCCAGCTTCGAGAGAAAAATTGCACAGGACACTAAGGATAATCACAAGGCTTTCTTTAGTTATGTTAGGAACCTGGGTGGTAATTCCCAGATATGCTCAGAATTAGTCCAAAATGACAAAAAATACACTGAACCCACAGACATTGCCAACATCCTAGCTGACAGGTTCAGCGCAAACTTCTCCCCATCAAAGGGCAAATATCTATCCCAGCAGAGTGCTGCCCCCCTGACATCTCAGATGCTCAGGTAAGAGCCGCCCTCTCCAAAGCAAAAAAACACAGCATCAATGGGGACCAGACAGTGTCCCGGGCTGCGTCCTACATGAACTCCAAGAAGAGCTAAACCCAAACATAAAACTACTGTTCAATCTCAGCCTTACTACAGGATATGTGCCCAAAGAGTGGTGTACAGCAACAGTGGTCCCTCTCCATAAAGGTGGTGCCTCAACGGATCCTGGAAACTATCGCCCCATAAGCCTGACTAGCTTGGTCTGCAAAGCTATGGAAAGGATCATCATGGACCTCATAAATAAAGATATTGGGGACCTACAGACACTGGATCCTACCCAGTTTGGCTTTTTAAGGGCAGATCCTGCCTCTTAAACCTGGTTGATTTAGTTGAAACAGTCACCAAGGCCATTGACGAGGGGAAGGTGGTCCACACAGCCTACCTGGACCTCGTAAAAGCCTTCGATACAATACCCCACTCGGGCATTATAGATAAGCTCACCAGCTTAAATATAAACCCCTATGTCACTAGATGGATTGCAAACTGGCTCAAGGACAGAACCCACATGGTTAGAATTGCTGGAGCCATGTCAGACTCCAAACCAGTTACAAGTGGTGTCCCACAAGGCTCAGTCCTGGGACCTCTCTTGTTCGGTATATATTTCTCAGAGGTACAGGCCAACACAGAAGGACTGTGGCTGACCAAGTTCGCAGATGACTGCAAACTGGGCGTCATAATCGACTCTCCAGCCAACACAAGCATCCTCCAAAAGGACCTCATAGAAACAGACAACTGGTGCCAGAGCCATGGCCTCAAGCTAAATGCCAAAAAGTGTATAGTCATCCCCTTTGGCAAAAACAAAGTGCCCACAAATTACCACATAGGTGGTAATCCATTAAGTACAGAAGAAGTAATTAGGGATCTGGGGACCCAAGTTGATAGCAATCTCTCATTTGACAACCACGTGGCCAAAGTGGTTAGAAAAACATTTTATATAGCCCACCTAATCATGAAGGGATTCACATCTAGATCAGGGGAGGTCATCGTGCCTCTTTACTCATCCCTCATCAGGCCCATAATTGAGTACGGTGCCCCTTTTGGGATGTACCTTACCAGACACCTGCAGCAACTGGAAAGACCCCAAAAGTACCTCACCAAGAGGATCAAAGGGCTCAAACAGATGCCATATGCTGCCCGGTTAAAGAAACTCCAGCTCTACTCAGTGGCATACCGCCTGTTCAGAGGCGATCTGTGCTTGACGTATAAAGCCATGTCCAACCCGGAATTAATGGACATGCTGCACCTCAGAAAATCCAAATCCCTTCGAGCTACGCGCTCGAGAGACTTGAACCTCAGCAATGAAATAAATAGGACATGCTGGAGGGACAGATTCATAACCCAGAGGCTCCCTTCACTCTGGAATAAAATCCCAGTCCAGGTTAGGCAGTGTCCCTCATTGACTCTCTTCAAGAGGAATCTTGATGAGTGGATGGGAGATCGTAGGTTTACCCCGGGTATCACTTCTGTGTCACTGTTAGAGGCACAGTATACTAAACTTGAAAAAGGGCATAGCAAAATAAATTTAAAATGGGTGGCGAAAGCCAAACACATTCTGGCTAGGCTTATAAATGCCATAGGGCAGATAGCCTAGTATGAACCTATGAACCTATAAACATTGAAAAGTATCACTTCCCTGATTTTCTTGGGATGGGTAGAAAGTCATGTCCAGAAGGCAAAGCGCAGCAAGAGACCGGTTGTATGGCACAGAACGGCCAAGCCAAATAGAACACAAGGGTGTGCAAGGCACAGCAATTTAGAACAGAAAAGAAAACTAACCAGCCACTATTGTATTTATTTTTCTTGTTCCTAGGAGAGTGAAGTGCCAAGGACATCAACAAAATTACTTTCTCACACAAAACAAAAATATGTTTGAAAAGGTAGAACTGCTTCCCCAGTATACTGTTCATTTTCACACAATTTATGGCAATAGCTTTGCAAACAAGAAAATAGTGTAAATTATAATTTAAAAAGCCCCACTTCCCTGATTTTCTTGGGATCAGTATAAGGTCAAGTCCAAAAAGTAAGACACAGCTGGAGATCTTGCACCTCAGTTAAGTGCAGTTCAGCCAAATGGAGCAGAAAGGAGCACAGCAATTTAAAACAGGAAAGAAGGCTAATCAAACAATTTGTATTTGACCTCACCTGTTTCTGGCATAGTGAAATATCCAGAAAAACTAACAAAATTACTTTTTCTTTCACAGCAGAACTCACACACATTAGCTATTCTTAGTACACGGTTCACTTTCACGCAATCAATGGCAGTAACTTTGCAATAAAAATACGGTAAATTATTAATTAAAAAGTGCCATTTTGATTATTTTCTTAGTACTGGCAGAAGGTCAAGTACAGTATGAAGACAAAGCAAGAGATCTGTTGGATAACTCAGTATTGGTAGGGTCCCTTAGTGATGTGCAGCAAGTTGGGCAGAGGTCAAAAAGGCTTGTCAGAGATACTATAAACAGTTAATGCAAGTCAAAAAATTAACAAGGACTAATCTAGAATGATGGACAGGATTATTGGACAATCAGATCAGTTCTTCTCATCTAAGATGGGTGCATTTAACACTGAAGTATGCCCTATTGTCTTATAAATGTAAGTTATTCAAATGACAGCTTGTTCATAAATATCTCTATGCCCCAGGCTGACTGCATTGTATATATCCTAATGCCTCAGCTGAATTTTGCATATGTGGAGGACGAGAAAGAGGGACATGCCTGCATGTTTTTGATGACTGTTCAAAACTCTGCTTGTTGAAGACATAGTTACAAGCCCTTATGTTAGACTTATGTCTTGGAAGACTGGTTTATTACAGTCATTTTTGTGTTAGGGGCACCAGGCAGTTGAAAAAAAACACATTTTGATTGCTTTCTCTTGTAGTAAACACTGCAAAGACTAGAAAATAGAAATATCATGACCTCCCATTCCCCATAGCTGAGTTATATACATTACTAAGGGAGTTGGCTAATCTAGAATCAGTCTCGGCTGTAGAGAATACAAGACAAAGTTATACAAGCAAGGGGCTACAATGACTATTGTGGTATGATTCAAAGGAGTGCACACAGTACTTAGCATTGATCCAATGACCAATGGGTGTCTGCATCTTGTTTCATGGGTGCACAACTAATGAGTTAATGACAGAAGTACCTGACTAATGCAAGTTATGCAAGTGGGCTTAATCTAGCTGTGAAGTACAATTATTCATATTTTATGGACATTATGCCTGTTTTTCTGTTTCTAGTCTTCCTATCCGGCACTGGTGCTTTGCATCTGGAAGTTTTTAGCTTACTTGTTATTTTAATATGTTATTATATGCTTTTCATATAAAGATGAATTATATGTTATTAGTTTTATGGCAAATAAAGGTTGGATTGATACAAAAGATTGAGTCACAAAAAAGGTATCCACTCCAGAAAGGGAGACAACCACAAAGTGGTATCTGATAGTAAAGCCAGGCATAAAAGAGGAAAGCTTGATTGCCAGCCCTGATAAAAGACAAAAAGAAGTTAACAATCACATTGAAATATAGTATATGCATGGGCATATTCAGGGTTTTTGGAACTCTGCACCAGCTTCCATAATTATCCCAGCCTCTACCGCAAGCAGACATGTGACAGAATGCACACACTGTTACTATTTCAATGTAGATTACACATGGTTCAAGATTTGTAGCATTCAGTATCACAACTAAGCAACTTGAGTATGAGAAATTAATTTAAATTGAATAAGTAAGATAAAAAGCTGTTTTACTTGTTCAATTTAAAATATGTTTCTGTCATTTAATGTTATACAAGTCAGTGTTCCATTTAAAACTAAAAAGAACAAATAGTAGTGTATGTGGAATATGTCTGTCTCTACCCTAGTATATAGAAATATCACACGACAGACCAACAGTTTCACAGTGTATAACAAAAATAGGAAATGTATCAGTTTTACTTATTAAGCTACATTGTAGCATACTTGATTTTCATCATTTTGTAATAACATTCATTTTGGTAGAACTTAAAGGGCACCGAAAGAAAAATCCATAAAAAATTCAGAGCCATCTTGAACCTAAAAACTATTACTCCAAATGAATTGCATTTTAGATGAGAAATGGTAAAAATAAAGATAATTTTCCAATGCATAAAAGTAGTACTTAAATAGTTAAGAAGTAATAATACGACAAATATCTATTAATATGAGGAAATGGATATTGACTTTGTAATTTGTTATAATCCTATACGTTTACTTAATCAGTCATCATTCAGATGAATTGTCAAGTGTAGAGGACACTGTGGCTTAGTAGCATCCAAATCCAGGATTTAGTCCTGATTTCTGGCCAATTTCTGTGTGTATCATGCAAGTCATCATATCTGCATGAGTTTTCTATGGGTACTTCAGTTTCTTCCCACTTCCAAAAACATGCAAGTTGATTAAATGCTCTAAACTGCTCATATACATTGCATTTAGCTTGCTCTTGTGGCCTGAGTCATGGATAAATGGGTCCAAACTAAGCTAGTCAACTTAACTAGTTGACAAATGAATAAATAAAAAAGAAATTTAAAATTCAAATTATACATTTTTTTGTCATTAAAATTTAACTTACACCATCATCATTTTACCAAGCTTTCTCATTCTTGCATATTTAACAAATGAATAAACAAAAAAGTAAATTTAAAATTTAATTTATACCATCCTTACCAACTTTTTCATTATGGCCTTGTTATATATTTTCTTTCCAAACAGTTAATTTAGTTAATGTGGCTTTATGCGGTTAATTGCAACTGTAAGAAATGAGTACTAAATATATCCACATGACTAGTCAATTATTTTCCTTCACTAATTGTTTAGGGTACAGCTGTTCATCCAATCAACTCTGGAAGGGGCTGATTGTACCCCATTAACTAAAGCATGCAGTTATCTCAGCATGTTATCTTTACTAATAATAATAATGGTCTAAACTATATATTCATTAACATAAGACAGTTTCAATGAATGCCCGTGCCCAGTATTGATGACGCCGTGGAGATGACTATAATTAGAAAAGAGTGGTGTTGGGGGTCCCCATCCAAAAACAATTGCCTTTAAGTCACACCAACAGTATGAGATACATTGATGTGCCTCTCATCAGACTGAGTAAGAAGAAATTCACTGTCAGTTGCTTATCAGTGGCCAGGGTCTGTCATATTATGCATGCACTCATGTCATTGGACCACAACTACTAGTATGACTCCGTCATAGTCCATG
Source organism: Protopterus annectens (assembly GCF_019279795.1). Lineage (NCBI taxonomy): Eukaryota > Metazoa > Chordata > Ceratodontiformes > Protopteridae > Protopterus > Protopterus annectens. The sequence continues at coordinate 100,627,659 of NC_056729.1, forward strand.
TGATGTAAATGTCCTGAGACATGCCTCCTTAGATCATATGAAGAGAGACATGATGGGACTATCGGAATATGTGGCCGATGCTGGTGTGAGCCTAGCATTAAGCAGCTTTCTACCTTCTCCAGAAATTATGTCACAATACAAACAGATAATGACTGACTTTAATAATTTTCTTAGTTTCTGGCATAATTCTAAGGAGGTACAATAATTGTCAGCATGGAAGGATATGGTCAACAGACCATGCTGCTTTGCCAAGGATGGTCTGCACCTCTCCCCTCTAGGCTTTCAAATATTAGCTAAAACATTGTCCTTCCCCATAGTGCCTTTTTTAGGCAATGCCAACCTGACAATCCTTCTGACATAGTAAGTCAAAACCAAAAAATCTAAAGGTGTTCTTGTTCAGTACCAGGAGTCTAAATAAGAAACTCCACTCCCTACAAGCTCCCCTCACACTAGAGAATGTTGACATCCATGCAGTCACTCAGACATGGTTTAAAACCATGGAGAGCACACCAGTGGTGTGAGGCTATAATGTCTTCCACACAATTAGACCAGCTGCTACACAGACAGGGACTAAAGGGTGTGTGTGTCTTGATTTACATCAAACATAAAAATACTTCAAGGCTGGTCAAACAGAAAGATGTGCTTGAGCTTCTCCATGTAAAAAAATCACCAGAGGCAAATTCCCATACCACTTCCTTTCAAGCTATAGGTCCACCTGTATGACCCAGGAAACCCGTAACATACTGGAGACACTCACTATCCAACCCATTACCATATTTATGGGCAAATTTAATTACCCCAATATTTACTGAGAATGATTTATAATACCAGACATGCAGGCACAGAGATTCTTCGACTTTGTAAATACAAACTCACTGGATCAGTCAGATTGTCAATATACCAACCAGGAGAGCAAACATACTTGATCTGGTCATCACTAATATGAGAGAGCGCTGCACACCTCCTAGTGTAATGTCCTCTATGGTAAGGTCAGAGCACAAAACAGTCTCTTTTGAAGTAAAATTAAAACCCGGAACCCCAGCTAACCCTAGAACATTCAGGAACTACTCTAAGGCTAACTTCCTACTACTGAATGATAACCTGGAAAAATGTTAGGCCCCCTAAACCTTGAGAGCACTGCTACCTATGTGAAACTGTTCACAGAAACCCTATATGAGCATGTTAATAGCTGCCTAGATGTAGCTGTATACATCAGGAATAAGTACAGAACTAACTCAAACAACAAGCCACTCTGGTGGAATCACAACATCAACAGGCTGTATAACAGAAGAAAGAAAGTCCTGGCAAAATTAGGAGGTGTAGCACCTAGCAGGGTAAAAATCATTGTCATTAAAGCTAAACAAACAACTCAGAAGGCAAGTAAAGTCTACCAAAGGCAAATATGAAGAAAATCTGGCCTCCCAGGCCAAGAACAAGCACAACGTATTCTTTAGCTAAGCCCATAACCTCAGTTTGGCTCCACAAAGGGAGTGAAATTGTCCTAGTGACATCCAGGTAACCTAAAACACTGAAATCAAATTAGATGATATTGAAAAATACCTACACAAACTGGATCCAAACAGGAAAAAGGGAGTCCACCTCCCAATCAGCCATAACAATATTGG